>NC_072733.1:66787058-66991970 GCF_026930045.1 Uloborus diversus
CTATAATTCTTGGCAAACGGAAAATTTTCGGAAATTTTCATAAAAAATAGAAAAAGATTTTTCCCTCGACCCTCAAAATTATAATTAGAAAATCTGCAAGAAAAAAAAACAACAAATTGGGATTTCCATGTCGTGTGCATTGTTATTAAGTGCTTAGTAAAATATTAGTGTATACTGCATATTTAAAATATTAGCACTTGCATTGTCTATTTTATAAAATTACTCCTTTGTTTTCCAATTGAAATTTTTTGGAAATTTTTTTAATTCACAATTAAAATTAACTAAATTTAGGTCTTTGGCTAATACAATTAAAATTTGACTAATTTGTTGGCTAACAATTTGAAATCCCTAGCAAGGGCCCTGTATATGATGCATGCTAGACAATGTTTTTTTTTTTCCAACATCTTTCTTGTGCACTTTATAAAGTTATTTTTTAATCTTGTTATGGTGTTTTTTACTTGCACCAAATCAGTGCACCATCAAGCCTGGTACTATTATCTGACAGCATATTGCACCCAGGTAAGAAATAAGTGACAGAATACAAAAATGTTCAATTCCTACAAAGCAACAACTAAAAACCTAATGAATATATTGCATTATTAGTACCCACAATTAATAAATAATACAGTAGAAGACCGTTATAACGCACACCTTGGGACCAGAGCTTTTGTGTTATACAGGTTTTGGCATTATATAGGTCAATTCAAATTTTGAAACTAATATTCAGAATATATCTATATATTAGCATTTCAGAATGAGTTCTATCTGCAATGAGTCCTAAAGCACTAATTATAAACCATTAGTCATTCACAAATAAATATGTTTCACAATCAAAAGAAAGTGAATTGTTCTGCACTTCTGCTAGCTCCACGGTTAACATAACAGCTGCATTTTCAAGAGCCATCTGGTATTTTCTTTTCTCAGTGAATACTAATTTTTATTTAAAAGCTTTGAATTAAGATGAAAAGATGAAAAACAGTTTCAAAATTGAATTTACCTAACAATGTTTATGTTTGCAAGACAAACCAGAGAGATTTTTTTCTTCAAAACTATTGTTTACTTTTGAAAAGTAGTGCGGTTTATAGACAATTGCGTTATACAGGTCGGCCTTATAAAGGTATTCTACTGTACTCCTAATGTTTCAGCTCTGAGCCTAATGCTTTTGCTTTTAAAAACCAGAATTTTCACCTTCAAGTTATGGAGTTCTTTGAGCACTATTTCGTGACATCTTGGGATACAATGATGTAAGATCATGCCTATGTGATTGAGCCACTTTCTGCTTCGACAAAACCCTGCAGTCTGTCATCATGTTAATATGACTGTTTGATAGACTTACAGTAAAACTCCGATATAACTCCACTGTCAAATCCCATCTTTTGGTGATGTTATATCGATTTCAGCAATATATCGAAATATAAAGTGTAAGATTACAAATAATGTTAAGAAATGTGGTAAAATTAAAGCATGAGTTTACCTCTTTAAGTTAAAAAAATTAATAGCTTTCAGGCTCCAACATTAATTAGTTTATCTAAACTACCTGTTTTCTGGTCCAAAATATTAATATTTTTTAGTTTCAGTTTGACTTTTTTTTTTTTTTTGCTCAAAAAAGATAGCTCTGTTCTTTTCTAATGCAAGAAGGCTGTTCAACATTTTTCTATCAGTCGCATATTCCTTTAAGAATTTTGTTAGTTTCTAAACGCGACATTCGTTTTACAGTTTCTGACTTAAAATTCCCTTCTACATTTTCAAGTTCTCCTTCCTTAAGTCAGGGTTTGACTGTAAATTCAAGACTGCTTCCTCAATCAGGATCCTTCCACAATTTTGGTCAATGGGAATACAAAAAATATCAATTGCTCCATTGCTAGAACAAAGCATGTTTTTCTATTTACCACAACCTACCAAATTTGAATTTAAACCCTATGCAGCAGCTAAGAGGTGTTTCACATCATTATTTATAATGAAGCATGTTAGTCAAGATTTAATTTACTACACAAGCCTTAAAGTTTAGTCTTAAAACTTTTTTGACGAGAAGTAAACAAATCTTCAGAACTTTCAACTTCATTCGTTTAAGGATAATCAGCGCTTCAAACCAATAGGATCGTTCGCAAGGCAGAAAATTTTCTTAAAACATCTCTGACTGGGCAACGACCCAAATAGTTTGAAACGAAATAAAAATGCATGCACTTTAGCTTTCGAAACAATTGACAGCATGAAATCACGTGGGTAAATATCTCAAAGTCAAAAAATGTTTCATCTTAAATTCAGCACATATGTATCAGCACACGCGATGTAGATTCATTAAAACGAAAAAAAGTCAAAGATATTTACAGAATTGTGAGCGAAACTATATAATTTTCTCATCTCTCAAAAGAATAGCGACCGAAACAAAATAATCATACGTGAAATAAATATAAAAACAAAAAAAAAACTTAGCGAAGTAGTAACGGTCCAGTTTCACTTCATTGACTTGTAAACAAGCATGGAACAGCGGTTACAGGGTTACAAGCTCCTTTTAGTAAAATCGAGTTGTCAGAAGAAGGCATCTACTACTGTAATCACGAAGAATAAATTTGAAAAATAAACGTAATAATACAAAATGCATGAAAATGACTTTTATCATTTCATGAACGCCGCCATTAAAAATCATAAATATCATGTGACAGATAACGTGACAGTTGGGCACCCCTTTTTAAAGGAGCCAAAAGAACCGCAAGGACATCTCCAAGCCTCCGTTTTCACCCGGTTGCACCTTGCTTTCACCCCAGGGTGCCAAAGGACCTTTCAACGGCTCCTGTAATTCTAACAGTGTAAACTCAAGTGGGGTTATAATTTGGCGGACACTTAGCAATATATCGCCAGTCTTTTGGTCGCCAAGTTTTTTCGCCAACTTGGCGTCAAATTTGGCGATTTTTTATTTTTTTTTTAAACCTGGTTTTAATTTGGCCATTATTGGTGATATTTGGAGAGAATTGAATCATATTAACTATTGAATCATATTAAAACTGCCAATAATGAGAAAATGTCATTAAATTGGAGTAAAAGGAAGTCATGTGATGCACACATCAGCTCGTTTTTGTCTGTATAATGAAAATTTTCTTCCATTAGTTGGAGAAATATGGAGATACTTATAACTACACTGTACTAACTGCAGATTGCAAATGCACATTTAAAAATACCGTAGGAGTGCATGTGGCCACCTATGGTATCCTTGTGGCCACCCTATGGCATCTCTAAAGGTGCCATTTGGCTGCCTAAGGCATCCTTCAGGAGGTGCCACTGGTGCTACAACGTTTAACCCTGAAAGTGCAATATGCAACACTTAGTTTCAACAGTAGATTAAGAAATTTCGCACCAGAGACGCAACATCTTGAAATTAATTCTTATGATGACTTTTACAATAATCTACTGCTTTTACGATGCCTGGATAAAAATGCCTCATAGAAAATAAACAATGTTAGCAGCTTGTTTTAACAGTGGGATTGCTGGGAACAAAACAAGGACCGTAGCAGTGCATGCCAATTGCGATTCTTACGTCCCAAGTTTGTATATATGTATGATCATCTTTGCAACCTAATCACCTCTCTATCTAGACCATTAATGTACACCGAATCTGGTTACGAGTACTGCAAAAACCCTCGTAGGTTTACCGCTTGAATAAAGTAATTTATTTATTAATTAGAAAAATAAACAAAATAAAAAACTTAACACACACACACATATATATATATATATATATATATATATATATATATATATATATATATATATATATATATATATATATATATATATATATATATATATATATATATATATATATATATATATATATCTTTTGCTGTAAAGTCATATCAGAGTTTCACTGATGATATAATTTGAATAAAATACGCCAGGCGGCAAAAAGCATTTTTTTTTATTTGAAACACAGTTGATTCCGATTAATAGGTACATTGGGACAGGAACCTATTGGTCATAATAACCGGCTGATCAGATTAACCGAATAGGACCTGTTTGGCTTGATCCGAACTTGCTATACACAAGTCATTTAAATGTCATTATGATTGTTGTGAACCCCACATGTATGGTCGCAAAGAAAAAATGTTCTTTACGAAATGTTTCTTTAAAAAATAAATTAATATAAAGCGAATGTTTTTTTTTTTACCTTCGTTCAACAAGTGTTCAAACCGCTGCGTTTTTAGTTATTTCTTCCAGTCAGAACATAACTAAAGAACAGAACGTATCTAAACATCTAAGATTGAAAAAGTAAGAGTTAAAAAGCACTAATAGGCCATTAAAAATCCCAATGAAATGTAAATCACGCATTTTACAACTAATTTTTGTTTTTTGAAAAATCTACATATTATTGAATGCGTTAACTAAACTGAAGAAATTTGATAGTTCACTGGAATTTTGATCTCTGCTGGAACAGTGCCGCCATGCAATGGGAGTTTCGTAAACCTTTTTGTTTCCAGTAAATATTGCTTCGTTTAATTAAAAGTTACAAAAACCCATGATTGATTTTTATTCCACTTACTATTAAATTCGTTGACTCACTTGAAACTGGCAATTTTTAAATTTTTCCCAATTTGTTCTCATGTTCCTTGGTCCGAGTAAACGGGTTATAGGTCCCAATAAGCGAATAATATTAAGCTTGTGAAATGTGATTTATTTTTCTTTTTAAACTTATTTATTTAGTTTTTAGTTCTTTAAGATTTGGTCCGAATAAGCGGCTGGTCCAATTAAGCGGATTCCACTGTATATGTTATCATGGTAACATATGTCGTTTGAGAAAAATAAAACCAAACGTTTAATTTGTTTTTGAATGATTATGTATTTATTGAAATTATAAATATCAAATAAGAAACTTTTAAGAACTAATAACTATATATGTATATTTATTTTAAACTAATTATTTAAATTTCAATTCGTATGATACTTTACAAGTCATTCTGGTAAACAATTTTAACAATTGTTAAATTAAATATGTATTTACGATTTTAAAATAATGTTTAAAAATATTGATTGGTCCTTAAAAGTATGTAATTAAGTAAAAAAGCAATGCATGGTGTGTGGGAATTTTTTTTTCACCATTATCCTCATAATGCACTGCCATAAGTGGTCAAGTTACACAGATTTCGCTGCATTAGTTTAAAAAAAAACACTAAGAACAACTGTAACATGTCGTATAGCTAAAGGATCAGGAAATTCGGGTTGCTTCAGACATGTTTGTCTCATTGAGGGCGGATTATTTCGCAAATGTAACTGCATGTAACAGCTGCAGTATTTTATGATCCCTTTATAAACACACATGGCGTCAACTAATCTTTAGAGGTTTTTTGGTCCTCCGCGTAAAAAAAAAAAAAAAAAAAAAAAAAAAAAAAAAAAAAAACGCCCTTACTTAGGGGGGAAAAAAACAACATAAAATGTTTTTTTTCCTATACAGCATTTTTACCTGAATTTTGGGAAAATTTTCATAATTTTCTTTGTTTTTCTTAAATGCTTATTTACTTATGTAGAATGTTAAATTAATTACTTATCTTTACATTTAAATATAATTTGTTAAAAAATTCTTTTTATAATTCATTCTTCGATGCTAAGTAAAGTTTGATTTCTTTATTTATATACTCATTCCATTTTTTTTTTTAAAGAAAGAAAGAAAAAAACCTTCACCATTCCTCGAAATTTTTCCAGAAGTTTTTTCCCGGTCTATGGTCAAAAAAGTTTGGGATTAGAGAAATTGGTATAATGCATGGCCAGATTTTGTCACTTTTCGTTCAATGTAATAAACTGGAACGTTATATCGATATGAAATAGGATCTTTATAAAGCCTTGGATCGAACAGCTTGAAAAGGCTTTACCCGTGAAGAAAAATACTCAATAATAAAATGTAACATATTGATTAAATTAGTAACATGTCTTTAGTGCTGCCATCTTTTGTCAGTTTTCTGAACCAACATATTCCGTGTGGAATTCCGTGTGTAAGCTGGAATGTAATATCGAATTAAAGCAGAGAGCTTTATAATTTTCACGAGTGTATCAATTACAACTACAGGTTTTTTCTTAATATTCAACTGATGAGAAAATATAGCCAGCAGTCTTGGAGATATCTTAAGTCAACTTTCTAAGTGGACTTTCAAATGGTTTTCTTTTCACATAAACTTATGAAATTTTTAATGTTTGCATATAACTCAACAAATGTGCAGAAAATGCCAAACAATATCTAGAACTTATTGTGGTCGAATGAGTTTTTGACTTAAATTTAAAAACGTTCTTTGTGCTTTTTTTTTTTTCCTATTCTTTCGACTATCGATATTATATACCCTGCTGAAAGGAGTAACTATTCAAAAAACTTCTGCATTCATTTAGGAATCTGTCAGTAATTTACTGAAACTTAATATTTTTGTTTTTCACTGTAAATATCTTCCAGACAGTTCCCATTTTTTAGTAAAATAGGTAAGGGTGCCACACACCGCCCCCTAGAGCGATGGCCCACACACTCAAATGCTATGGAGTATCTAAGGGGGTATGCCCCCTCCCCAAAATGAGAGTCCCCGAAAAAGAGAAAAGGGACCCCAAAATACAAGCCCCTTAAAAAATTCAACGGCGTTGTCTGCACTATGAAATCTCCCACCCCAATCGTGATCAAAAATACGGTGAATATTTTTTTATTAGAAAAAGTAATAAGGTTACATAAAATTTAATTTAATCTCCTTCAAATTAGTGTGCTTGGTGAGCAATACGTTTATCTAAACGTTGTCTCCATGAATGGAAGCATTTCTGGAAGGCATCTTTCGGAAGTGCTTTCAGCTGCTCTGTCGTGGCCCTCTCAATGTCAACAATGGTGTCCAAACGTTTTCCGTGAAGCACAGTTTTTTTTTTTTTTTTTGGGAAGAGTCAGAAGTCGTGTGGTGCTAAATCTGGTGAGTACAGTGGATGTGGACCGACAGGAACACTTTTTTCGGCTAAAAACTCGCGAAACGCCATCTTTTTTTCGGTTCATCACTCAAAAGTCTGGGAACAAATTTTGCCTTCATTCGTCTCATTTGCAACTCGTCATTTGAAATGCTTTGAACGGAACTGTATGAGATGTTAAGGTCTTTCGGTAGCTCTTAAACAGTCATTCGCCTGTTTGAACGAATCATTGTTTCCACTTTTTACGCATTTCCTTCTGTTTTTGAAGTTACTGGACGTCCCATATGCTACTCGTCTTCAACAGTCTCATTTCCGTTTTTAAATCGGCCGTATCACTTTTACACATCAGAGTTACCACATTATCGCTGTGCAACAATTTTAACATTTCGTGAGTTCTTTTGCAAATTAAAACAAAACTTAAAATGTTAATGCGTTGTACGAAATCCATGTTGCGCGCGATACACTGTTAAAAAAAACCTGAAAGTTCAGGTAGTTTTCTGACTGATTTTAACAGAATATTTCCGTAATGCTTCAAAACGTATTTTTTCCTTCAAAAACAGAAATAACACGAAAGGAAGTAACAAAAACAGAATTTTTCCATTTCTAGGGTTGCCGCTGTGCTGTACTTTGTTAGTATCATGATTAGCCTTCAAGTTATGATAAACATCGCTTTTTGATAGTGCTTATTAAATCGCACTGTTACATTTTTTAATTAAAAGCTTATTTAGAATAACAACTCAGATGTCGAAGACAAAATAGATAGCTTGCTATTTCATGTCTGGAAAGTAATATACTCGTATGTCGAAGTTGTTTTTACGCCTTTGGACTTTGTAAGTTTGGAAAAATGTTTGCGCCATTTTCAGACAGGCAGCTGTGTTTTGATCGCCCTGGTGATTTGATGTGAGTTTTACTGAGTCAGTGTTAGAATATTATTGCGATGTATTATTTTGCTCAATACTTCGAACAATTCTGTTCGTTAGTCATATTGTGTGTTCTAGCGGTGAGAATAGTTTTAGAATCTCGTGTTATCCATTTAAAATAAAGGCTATTGGATTACTTGTGTACAGACGCAATGGAGACACTTAAACTTAGCACCGCTGGTCACATGTAAGTATTGTAGAATATCTTTGTACATGTTAATATACAAATGTATTTTTCTTGTTAATATGCATTTGATAGAATTCCGATGGTAGCTGATTTAGAATTTATAGAACTATTATAAAGTTACTGTTTTTGCTCTAACGCGTTGTATACTTGAAAGTCATTAAAACGTTAAATGCCAACATTTTGTATCAACCGGAGATTATCGTGGTGTGCGAGCAAGACAGAAAAAAGTCACTCAGTTTTTTTTTTTGGACAGATTGAAAGTAAACATTTTGATTCTCTAAATAAAAGTATGTCTTGCTGTTATATTTTTTGCGAAAAGGCATAGCAGATTGTTAATCTTTGAAAATACAATTACAATTTTGACAAGAATAAGTTTTCTTGACTACTTAGAAATCTGGAAACATTCATTACTCCTTTCGGGATTTCATTTATAACAAAAAATATAAATTATTTAATTTATTTCCTTAGAATCTCATCCAACAACTTATTTGAGATTATTGCAAGTTTCTTGTTAAAACATTTCGGGTAAAACGAACTGATTGATATGTTTAGCCTAAGTATAATGCTTATGCACTAAAAATCTATGTTGCTATTCCAATGAGTGAAAAATGTGGAAATCACCGGCGGGGGGGGGGGGGTATACATCATCTGGAGCAAAAAATTCTTCACGTGTATGTCAATGATTCTGTTTTTAAAGACAGTAAATTGGTATACGGTACCCTCCATCAGGTATATTATTCCAAGATAAAGTCAACCGGTTTTTAATGGTATTTTATTTGACTCATTCTGTAAAAAAAATATTCTAATCTTCATGTATGCTTTTCCATGCCATGCCAGAATATGTACGAGGAGATGTGGAAGGAAATATCGAGCAGTATCAGCATCAAAAATTGGTGTTATATTCAAATCCACTAATTTCCTTGCTGGTACTTTTCGATTATTTTTATTCATCTGAAGGTGCAAATTTCAAGATAGATGCTTGAAAGGCAAGTTATCAAGCAAAAATTTCACTTAAAATATATTTAAGTAATAAATACAAATTAAAAAAATAATAGTTTTTGAATGGTTAACTATTTTTATAATATATATTATTTTAAACATAGGATAGAAAAACGAGAATGAAATTTCAGTAAAATATGTAAAAATGAGAAACGAAAAAATAGCGCAACGAAAAATCGAGAACCGAAAGTTCTGTAAAGATACAGAAAATTTAAAAACGGAAAAATATATGAACGAAAAATTTAAAAACGGAAAAATAGATCAACGAAAAGAAGAGAAATGGAATTTTCGTTAAATCACGGAAAATTTATAAATGGAAGAACAGAACTAAACGGAGAAATGAGAAATGGAACTTCTGTTAAGTCATGGAAAATAATTTAACGGAAACGTAATATTTACGGCAACTTTGCTGCCGGTACTTTATCCGTTATTTTCAGGAAATTTTTTTAACAGTGTAGGCACGATAAACTCAACCTCAACTTTAGCGGCTCTTGCAGCTGACTGACAACTTCGAACGTGTTACAAATTGTCCCTGCTGGTCTCAAATGATCACCCTACTGTACAAATCACAGCATATAGATGTAGCTTCAGCAGTTGCTGCTTTAAAAATTCCGTACATTTAAACAGTACTATAAAAACCGTACTTTTTGATCACACCTCATAGTCTTCGAATGTTTTACTGTACCAAACAAAATAGCTTACACATTATGCAGTAAACCTTTAATCAATTTTATTCCTATGTCTTTCATTTGCAGTGTATTATATGTTTCGGCTATTATATTCGACTATCCTTAAGAGTAAATTGTAAAAACAGAGAGTGTAACGCTAAAAAATCGCCCTATGTTTTCAAACCTACCCCTAACCGTAATAATGTAATAATTAGCAAAATTAAGATTTTTAACTTTTACAAATCAAAATTTAAATAATGATACGCCAAGTCCAAACTGAACAATACTAACCTACACAATGTACTTTCCTCTAAAATTTCTACGGATTTAAGTAAAACCCAACAATTGAGTAAAAGTATTGGATTATTTGCTTGCTTCCATTTTTTCCCTTGCTCTGCGTTTGGCATTTATTTTAACTCTAATCGGAAACGAAAATTAATGGTATGTTGAAACAAATGTCTCAAATTCAATAAATATACAGTAAGGAGTCGAATCATTTCTAAAGTCATTGTAAAATGAGTTGTTTTAGGACAATGGTACTTCGGGAAGTCATGATATTTCTAGCTGCAGCAGTAAGAACGACAGATCTCCTCGTTTTGAAAATCAACTAAATTTTAATTGTTTCAACATTATTAGCAACGGGCCTTTTCTCAACTTGAAAGCGATCTAAAACTTATCATTTTAGAAAAATATTTTAGAAAATCTCGTGCTCAATTTGAGGTTATGTTATGCAACTTATTTAGAGTTAGTAATTTAAAAAAAAAAATCAAAATTTCCTATAAATCAATTTCAAAATCTGCGTTCTTTTTTCCTTATCAGGCAGCTTCCTCTAAATAATAAACAGAAATCTATCACATTTACATTAATTTTATGTGGTGGTTGTTTGAATATGCTCTTGAACTTAATCTTGAACAATGTAAAACACTTGTAATGTAAAAAAAAAAAAAACACTTGTTTATATTTTTAAGCTACTGACATTTTATGACAATGGATAGTTATTTTGATTCTAGATGAATTCTAAAATGATGTCTGTAATAAAATTTGATTAAAAACAACTAACAGAACTAAAAACAAGTGGTGGTCAAGGGCAAATCCAGCTTTCGGTTTTGGAGAGTGCCATTCATGGTTTCGGAGGGTTTCTGGTTGAGCATACATAACTGAACTGGGTTTATATGTCTGATATTTGGGCACAAATGGGGGATCTGGATTTCTCCCCCGGTGATTTCTCGAAATTTAAGTGCCTAAATTTGCACTTTGGCAGCCCGGCAATCTGTAGTTGAGTTAAAGGAAGCCATGACCATCATGATTCACCTCCTAGATACATTCTTAGAAGTGGTACCACAAAATAAAGTAAAGGTACAATTTGAGTATATTTGAAAACGGCAAAAAACATTCAAAAAAAAAAAAATTAATAAATAAATAAATAAAACTTCATTACCTCATACTTCGGATGCTGCGCTTTCTATCACCTTTTATTTTTTGAAAGAAACTATTATCAATCGGTCAAAGATTTAGGAAATAATATTGCTATTGATATAAATACCGCTCTCATTGGTTTATTTAAAAGTTAGTCAAAACATCATTTAGAAACTCTTATATTTATTCAAAACGTTTTAAAATTCAAGTGTTTAACGTGGTCCATTTTTAGCGAGGTGTATCGAGGAAAAAGTTTTTACCAGAAAACGAAAAAGTTAAAAAAAAAGGTATACAAGGTCAAACCGTATAAACAATAATATTATCATGTTGCTATTAACCTGTAAATAATCCTCATGGGAAAAGTTCCAGCTATTTATAAATTTCATCTTACTTTAATAACATTATTTCTATTAAAACTAGGTTTCTTGAGTTTACTGAGCTCAGCAATAACTTATTTAATTATTGGGTTTCTTGTCTTGCATAGCAGAGGTAGTCCAAAGACAGAAAAAACGAAAAAATATCCTGAGTCATTTTCATTACCATACTGCAAATCCGTTAAGGAAGTTGCGTTACACTTTTCAACTCCCTCCTCCCCACGCTCCCTGGCTCCAGATAGTTAATTCATTGCAAGAGATTCCCATTTCGGGGTGACAAAGGAATCTCGCGCCTAAATTAATGAGATGCAGAGGACAGCCAATTATCGTGCCAGGAGAAAGCTTCGCATAAATGCAACTGTTGGGAATACTTGCTAGTGAATGCACCGCACGCACACTGTATGGTAAAAGGAGCGAAGCGACGTTAGTTCTATGTTTGAACTCCCTCTAAATTGATGATTGTATTGGAAAAGCGAAAAATTCTGGGATTAAAATTCTCAGCTCTGGAAATAACACGAAATTTTTGCTCCGCAATTTGGCTTAGGTGAAATTTTCGTTGTTACTACAGTAGTATGGAATTGCGCTAAATAATTTGCCGGCTGTTTGGGTGGGAATCAATATTATTGGATTAAGGTTTTAATTCAATGTTCCAAAACCATGTTTATTTGTTAAAAAACTTCGCTGCTTTCTTTATGAACGAAAAATACGCGTCAAATATACGATCTTTTTACCGGAAGTCGTATAATGCAGCAACTAATATATTTTGCAATTGCAGACACTTGATTCGAAATTACATGAAACTCTTTTTTTCAATGCAAAAGAAGTGAGCATATGGATAATAAGAACATCCGAAAAAGATGTCTTTCCATCTATAAGCTCACATCTTCTGTGTTGGAAAGGGGGTTTTCTGTCGCTCTAAAACACGAATCCGTAAATAATCCGTAATTTGCTAATTTAGTCATTAAGACTATATATAATTACCTTAACGTTTCAGCACGAAAGTATTTACTTATTTCTCATAACTTTGCATGCTTAACGCAGACAGTAATTTCAACAGGACCTCTACACGCAATTTGAATAGTTTCTGAAAGCAACTTGGGCAAATTTTATTGGTAAACATTGGGAGATTTAGTTAAAACAAAGCTACCGATTTTACCGACATTTGTTAATGACAGAAGTTGGAAATGTCAAATATTCAATCTGTAACATAATTATTTCAACGGACAACAATATTACAATATTACTGCAAAACTAATATTTAAATGCTTCCGTTATCGTTTTGTAATAACTGAACATTAATGATAGATCCAGATCATGAACTAGACAAAGTTCACTCTCTAAACGCTCTTGGTTAGACGTTGGAAAATGCATTTGGTGAAAAACATGACACTTAATTTTAAAAAGATACAATGAACAATTTTTCAATACCGAATACTACATTTTTTTTTTTTTTGGTCAGTTTGAATAATATTTCGAGTTTTCTATAGATAAAGTAGATGAGCCAACGGAGGCCGTAATTCAGTTTTGATACTTTTCATAATTTTCTAGTTATGTATGTTTAGCTGAATTATTTATGTTGAATTATCCACTTATCTGTAACATATATCAAGAGCATTTTTGTGAGATAAAATATATCCCTTTTTATAATGCAGTTTCAAAATTGTAGCGCACAAGCCACCTTTAGATCACAGTGTTTCAAAAACGGCCCATGTGGTAAAATCAATTTAAATTGTGAAAAGAATATCCGTAAACATGTTTTACTTTCACAAGATTAATATTGTTTTATTAAAGGAAGTTTAATTACGAGGGAATTACAATAAGCATCTTTTCAATCCTACGCCATCATGGCTTCACTTTTTTATGATGTGTTTTTATTTCAATAATGATAGGAAAACAAGGAGTAAAGTAAAAAATTAGTATAATACAATTACGCACCGGACCGCCGTGGGCAGGTAAAAGGGCACATCAGCGAAGAAAACCTTACTACGTTATGTTACATATTTCTTTCTTAAGGTTGTCAACTTGAGAACTGGCATGTACTCACCTTATCACGACGTAAAATTATTGATCTGTTGCATATATTAGAGTTAAAGTGAATTAGAGTGAATTTGTTTAAAGAAAGAGAGAGATGATTAATCAGAAAACATATTTTGCTCAAAGTCTTAGGAGTTCAAACGCATGTAAGTTAAAATATATACTTACCTGGAAAATAGAGCTATTCACTCCATACAATGTTGACCGAAACAAGTAATCTCTCAAAAAGCAACCAATTGTCCTCAGATACGTTATTGACGATTCACTACAACTATTTCGTGATAAAAAATTAAATCTACTTTTTGGGGTTGGTCTGCCTTAAGAATACTGTCCATCCTTACCAAACCTTAGAATTATTTTTGATATAGTGTATATTTTATGAAGAAATTGTCATAGCAGATACGTTGCTTTTCGGGGAAATTCCAACACTTACCCTAGTAGCAAATACAGTGAAACGCTATAATTTTTATGCAACAATTTTGATTACATCGTTTAGAATAAATTGTAATCAAGTGGGTTAACTTTGCACCGCTTTAGTTTCTTTTTTTTTTTTCATTATTTTTATTTTTATTATTTTTGTTTTTCTTTCTTTTTATTATTTATTTTTTTTTATTATTTTATTATTATGTTTTTTATATTTTTTATTTTATTAATTTTATTATTATTATTTTTATCTTTATTAGTTTTATTATTATTATTATTATTATTTTATATATAACATTTTAGGAAAACTGTAAAATGCCAAGTGCTGCACACTGCCAGTAATTTTATAATTTCAATTCTCTACGTCATATTTTACGAATTAGGTTAGCAGCCCTGTACAAAGATAATTGCACAAGTTGTCCCCTCAATACTGGATAAACTCTACATCGATGGACTCCTCGCGAATAGTGCATAAAAAATCCTCAGATAACTGTATCTCTGCTATCCTTTCACATTAAAGAAAATCCAGATGTCTCCATCTGGAGGATAAACTGGGCGTCAGAATTCTCGCGGTAATGACATCCTCCGACAGTAGTGCCACTTCAAAGAATAAGAGGCTACACCGTAGAGTTGCACTAGATCTACAAAAGGGTAAAACCTCTAACACAGCTCCATCGAAAATTTGCAATACTTATATCAAACTAATTTGTTTTTCATCGCATTTTTCACATGGATAAAATTTATTTTAAGCAGCGGGATAGTTATCAACGCAGTTAATAATTTATTTCAAATGGCTTTTATAGTTATTGTTTCTTAATTTTAGATTATTTTCTTTCCTTTTATGACAATAAATAAAACAGCGCTTTAAAAAAAAATGTCTGGGATTATTAACCATAAATAACTTACAGATCAAAATTACCCTAAATAACAGCATGTTATGGTCTATAGTTACATTCTGCTAATTACTTTTAAAGACTTTACACTCGTAGAATGCTTCGGAAGCAAAAGTACCCTTTTTCAAATCAATATTTCTTCAAATTAAAATTGAAACTTCGCCTACAAGTCCTTGTCTTACAGTTTTTTAATAATACCACCGAAGCATCTCATTTTAGAAATTCATGTTAGCAATGTAGGAAAATTAATTATACTTCTAGAACAAATAAAAGGATATCACTTGCGTTCCAAAATATCGATTAATAATGCTACTTAAATTGAAATTTGGGTTTTTATTAATTTTAAGCATACACTTTTATCTGAAGATTAAACTTACCTTCAGTTATATTAAAACTTCCAATATTGATTTTAGTATTACCCAGAACATTATTCAAATATCTTATTAAACTGTCAGTTGCAAAAGAAGAAATAAAACTGTCTTTTAGAATCTTCAGCTCGAGAAAGAGGCATTTTTTCATGAATGAAAATTTAAGTTGTTTCTTACACTTTAAAAGCCATTCTTTAGGAAGGAGTCTAACCAAAAAAAAAAAAAAAAATCAAAGAAAAGCTAAGCGTATAATTAAATAAGGGATCTTTAACTGATGTTTTTATTTCTTTTTTTAGTTCTTTACTAGTTATTACGTAATCCATCTCGACAGAAGATGAAATTAATATATTTTAAATATTGTTATCCATGTGCTTGTATCGTCAATGATCTTGGAGAACTATTTTGATGCGTCAACATTTGAGTGTGTGTGTGTTTTAAATATTTTTATTGAAAATATAAAAGTTTCTAAATTGAACTAGTGATCAGAAAATTCATAAAACCTTCATATTTGATTTAAAATGTATTTGTAGAAAAGCGGGACTTTACTTCAAAAAAGATGAAATTATATTTCACGAAACAGTTTAGTTTTAAAAGTTAGCAAGAAAATTCTGGACGTGAAAACGTATTTTATATCCCCCAGAGGAAAAAAGAGATACTCTTGATAATAAGGGAAATGGTTTAAGATGAATATCCTCCCTTTTTTTTTTCTTTTTAGTAATACATTTGGAAGTGCAGTAGAACCTTGTTTTTTCCGACTAACTTGGACCAAAGGAAAACGACTGGGAAAAACGAAAACCCGGATAATCCGGGTAATTTGAAAAATGAGCAAAACAAATCCCTAACTAAGCATACATAACTTATTACAGCAAACGAGCTGATATGTGCACCAGATGACTTACTTTTACGTCAATTTGATGATAATAGTGTCTTGGAGTAAGCAAGAAAACACTTTCAATATTTTACCCCCTAGTTTGCCGCGAACTGATGCAAAAAAGTGTTTTACGGAGACTATTTTTTCCAATATTGGCAATGTTAACGTGATTCAATGGTTTACACTCTAAATATCGCCAATAGCGCCAAGTTGAGACTGGATTCAATTTTTTTCACCAAATTTGTCACCAACTTGGCGATATGCCGCCAAGTTGGTGACAAAACGTGGCGACCAAAAATTTGTCCATATATTTCCAAGTGTTCGCCAAATTATAAAATCCCTTTAGTTTCCATTGGAATCAATACCAAAAAGGTGTAAAATATCCCTTTTAGAACATCCGAATGCAACCAAAGAGGGAGGTGCACAACTAGATTACACTAAAAGTCTACATTCCAAGTTTTAATTTTCTACGGCCTACCGTTTTTGAGTTATACGAGATACGTATATACATAAATACATACTAAGTGCACACATACATACGTGCATACAGACGTCACAAGAAAACTCGATGATAGTCGAAATGGATATTTTAGAAGTCCAAACGTTCTTAGGCATGTATGCACGTGCGATCAGGTCGAAAAACTCCGCTCTCATTTGGGGATCAGTAAAATGGATATTAAAGCCGAAATTTAAGAGGGAAAATTTTTGCGAACACATACTTCCTTTACCGTGTAAAAGGATCAAAAAACAGCGCTGTGTAACAAAATTACATAGGATTGTTTCACAGAATCCATACTTTATCATTTATATTATTCAATCAAACTCTTTATCACTTATAGTTCACCTGCAGTGGTAATGGACTGACACTCCAAGTACACCATGATGTTTGTTACATCGCAATGGTTTATTGCGTAATCTCTGCAGGAGTTGTACATTCAACCAAAATAAAAAGCAAACTTTTGGAGCACTAGTAGTTTAGCTCTCATAATTTAAAACTATTACTTGTGTAAAAGTAAAACTTTTTAAAACCCTACAAATTTGATCCGGATAAGTGGGGACTGGATAAACGAGTTTCTACCTTAGTTGTTTTGAGCCCATTTTTATTGTGTGACTGCTAAGTATTTTGTAAAAGTACTGCCTTTCGTAAATAACTAATTTCCAGAGTTTTCATATTTTAAGATTTTACTGAATATTCATTCATTGTACTATTTCCAAAATAAAATGTCATCATATCATGTTGCAGAAATATTTTCAAATTTCATAAACATTAAAAATCCGACAGATTAGCTTTCACCCAACTAAACAATTTCCTGTGTTAATCCAAAAGCTGGCTATACATATTTACCTTCTGAAACTTGATATAAACTGAAATCAGACACATATTTTTACTAAAGTATCACTAAAAGTTAGATAAAAATATTAGATAATAAATTTATTTTAGCTAGAAAAATTGAAGAAAACCATTTTCCCGAAATTTTCAACTTTGGAATTAAGCCTTATGTTGCTTTAAAAATTGTTGCCCGTTGTGTTAACTTCTTGTTCCTCATGTAAAAAAATGTTTAAAATTCCATTAATCCTAGAATATCCATAATGTTTCCAAGACGTTTTCCAAAACCCGTCTTAATTTCGTTATCTAATTCTACAGGTTTATGTACAGAAAAGATTATTCACTTGAAGTTAGTTTCACTACATGCAGAAAACTTAATCTTAAGTATATTGAATTATGTTCATGTGTATTAAATTTACTTTCACAGTTGGTGGATCTTAAAGATCTTAACATTTTCTCTGACATCAACTGTGCGTTAGATCAGAGCATAATTCTTCCTCAATTTCGGCGTTTCTGATTTGATTTCAAAACACATTTCTCTTCTTGCCTTTACTTTTTCTTTAAAGATTAAATCGAAGTATTTTTAGGCTTTTAGTCTTCGAGTAAGTGCATTGAAAATGTTGTGAATTTTTTATGCGCGTTGTTTAGTACGTCAGAATACTTATAATGTTAGCTCCCAGATAAACAATTGAAAAAAAGAAAAATTATGAAAAATGTTTCATTTCTATGTTAAAACAATAAAACCGCGTATTTTAGAAACTAAAAGAGTACTACAACAGTCGCATAACATTTCTATCCAATCCTTTTGTTTTGGAGATGGGTTATATTCAGCAACTAGGAAGACAAGCTAGTTTTATGACAAAATGTGTATGGTAAATATGTGTGTGACTTTTTACTATAATACTTCACAGGTTCAAAATGTGTGAGCCTGTGAAGTATTATTTTGAAAACCGCTTATTCATACGACAATTTGTTGCTTCTCTATGATTTTTTCAAATATCAAAAGCTTTTCGGACACCCTGTATCTTATAATTTCTCGTCTAATAAATATGTCTAATATTAATATGGTCAGTATAAGCATTGCAAGGTAACTTAATAGGAAAGAATTAATGGCAAAGTTGTTAAGTAGGTGCTTCCCGAGATATTAACTAAAACAACTGACTTGGTTTTACGTGAGATCTCAAAATTTTTTTCTATGAAGCGAGATTAACATTTTGATGATTTTATGTTTTTGGTGTGATTGTTATTTTTTCTATGCTTATTTACAGTTAAATGTTTTAAACTATAACCAAGAGTTAGAGTATAATTTTTCATAACCGTTTTAAATGTTGCAGATGTAAATATTTTTTTAAGGTAGAAGAAATGACAAAAACGAGGCAATTTTTTATTATGTCTGACTAAATAATTTGTGTCACTTTATGCAAAACGTTTTGACTTTTTGTGTGCTTCATCAGTGTTAAAGATTTTACATTTTTATCAATTTTCAGACCCACTTTAAATGTTATAGATGTATTACTTTTTTTCTAGGTAAAAGAAATAAAAAAACGAGGTAATTTTTTATTATGAATGACAAAATGATTCGTTTCTTTCGTGCACAAATCTTTTAACCCTTTTTGTACGCTTAATTAATGTTAAGAGTTTTTTCATTTTAAAATCAGAACCATTTTGAATATAACAGATGTATTATTTTTATTTTAAGGTGTAAGAAATGAAGCATGTGATGCAAGAGCAAATTAGGAAGATGTGAGTTGGCAGTTCAAAATGAAGGAAATGAACTAAAATCAACCGATCAATGAGAAACCTGTTGTACGATGAGAGCCGACAATGTGCCTACAGTGGACATTAATATGCGATAAATGTGTTAAAAATAGTTAATGTAATAAATGTTTTTGTGTCTTGAAAATATAAAAGGTTTTTTATAGTTACACCGAATCGTTTACAGGTGGGGAAAAGCTAACTTGACAGCATTGTGAAGGTTACAAGGAGCCTTATCACACCATTATATAGGCTGTTATGTTAGTCTTGCCCCAGGTATAGGATAAAAAAATAAGAAGATAAAATATATTAATGACAAATTCAAAAAAAAATAGCTTATTTATATCAAAGCAAGTTCTTTTTTTTTTTTCTTGTTCTGTATAGAATAAAAACCATGATTTTAATATTTCACGTTTTTAAATAATGCATCTTAAAAAACACAAAACTAAATACTGATTGAATTCTGTGTAATACATTTTTAGTGCATTTACCATTTAATTGAAAAGTTGGAAAATAGAAAATTTGAAATATTTCATTTTGTATAAAAAGTTCCGAGCTTATACTTATAAAATTTATCATCAAATGCTATTTAAAGACTACGAAATCTTTTGTAAAGTCAGTGAGATACTTTGTTAAAATTTGTAAAATAGTTCACATTATTTACGTTGATACAAACTACTCAATTTAAGTCTGATTAACTATACATTGACAGATGCAAATCTGTTAGGGACAAACAATTTGCATTGACAACTTTTATGTACCCGTTTCGAAGTTGCAAAATCCCTTCTTCATTGAAAGAGAATGATTTGAGAAAAAACTAGATTGTTCTACTTTGTAGCCCAACTAAAATCTAAAATTTACTGATGTAATTTCCCTTGCAAGTTTCTTCTAAACAAAGTTAAATGTGTCAATGCATATGACCGGTGCAAAGGTAATCATTTCAATTCTTCAATTAGATATTCTGATAAATTATGCTCAGGGTTTAGTCTTCTTGGATACAGATGTCTCTTTTGTCCTTTGAATACCATAAGCGTTGCGGTAGAATAAGTAAATTTTGCATACATGTGAAAATCTGTTCTGTGGATTTTGTGTAAATTGATGGGGCATATGTGTCTATATTCTGATAAATGATGCTCATAGTTTAGTCTTCTTGGATATGGATGTCTCTTTTGTCCTTTGAATACCATAAGCGTTACGGTAAAGTAAGGAAATTTTGCATATATAAAACTATCACACGTAAGTAACGTGTATGTTACATTTGTGAAAATCCGTTTTGTAGATCTTGTGTAAATTGATGGGGCACATATGTCTATGTGGTTCATTAGAGATGCAAAATAACAAGTATATTCCTAAATTTGTTTAGTTTATGATTTGAATTGGAAACATTTGGGTTATTAATAACTTTACCAAAATTTAATTTTTCAATTAAAAAATTATCTTAAATAAAAATGGAAGCATTACAGTTTGAGTGCAAAAATGGAAGCATAACAGTATGAGTGCGGAGTGAGATTTCATTTTAAAATGTTTCCAAAATAAAACTACATTGTATTTTTTAAACAATAATAATTTATCTTTGATAATATTAAGATTTTGATGTCTCCACAACATAATAAAGTTTAATTCATGAATATTTATCAGTATTCAATAATTCATAAAATATATTTTAACTAACGGGACACATATATCCTAGAACTCTTAAGGGGAATTAACAGCAATGAGCGGTATCATAAAAGTTAGAAAAATTAGTTCTCCTTCTGCATCAAACCACTAATTAGTTTATATTACATTTAACGTTGTTTTTGAATGTTTTTACTCAATGTTCAATGTGTAGAAGAAATTATTGTAATTTAGGTGTTGAAAAATCTACATCGTAGTTAGTCATTTTACGTCAGGACGGCAGCCTCCAATAAAGGAATTGAAGTTGATGCTTGGACCCGGACCAAAGCACCCTGTAACGGCTAGTTGGACAAAACATATGTATTAACTTTTGTTTTGTCTAACCAGACTGTTACAGAGTGCTTTCGAACTTCGAAGTGAGTCACCTGGCATTCCCTTTGGTCATCTGGCTATAGAAGTCGGAATCTTCAAAGGTAAGTAAAACAACCTCATGAAAGCTAGTTTTTGAGTTATTTTTGCTTGATTCGTTCCTTTTGAACTACCTCCTTTTTAGCGAACGGAGCTTTCACAAAAATGGTAAGCGTTCATTAATTTAAATTTACGCTATGTGATCAAATGCGCCCAAATACAAAAAGGTAGGGTTGACCGGGGTAATTGTGAATGGTTTTTGATATTTTTAAGAAAATCATTAATTAGAAAACAGTGTTTAAAATATTTAATTTTATAATTTAAATTTAAACTTATACATCAATCAGGATGTAGCACACAAATTTTTAACAAATTCTTTACAAAAATAAAAATTATGTATGGCATTTACAATTACTCGGAACAGATTTGTAAATCGCATGATTTTTGGGGTAATTGTGAATGGCATCAGAAATGCTATTTAGAATGCATCATAATAAAATTGTGGTAGATGTGAATAAAGCTCTATTCAAGATGTTTACTCCTTACCCTGCTTTGGAAAAGATACCTTAATTTTTAGTGTTCACAATTCCCCCTTGTATAAGACCAGTCACAAATTTCTCAAATTTATTGAAAATAACAAATGGAAAATAATAGGAAAAAAATTGTAATAGATGTTTAATGCAAACAAAAAAATGACATGTTTTATAGATTTAAAGAAAATATAAACTTAAATAGAAAACTCAGACTTGTAATTTTTACATTTGTATAAAAAACAAAAATTTTTTAAGATATCAAACGTGAAAGTCTAAAAAATTACCACTCTGGTTTATTAATAACTCAAATAAAATGTTTCAATATTTCATTTGTTAATGATACTTAAAACATAGCACAGTTGTTCATTCACATCCACAAATCCATGAAAAATATGTTATTCTTCGGTTCTTGTACGTTTCCGTAGGACATGGTAGAACAGCAACGATGTCAAAAATAGTGACTGTTTTTTTTTTTTTTTTTTTTTTGCATACAAACTTAGTTTTTGTGTTATAGGCAAAACGGAATCTCTGTACAATGATTTTTCCATCCTCTTTATCAACATTATTTATTTTGCAGACATACTTGCAGTGCTTTGTAATTGTGAATGGCGTTCACAATTGGGCCCCTTTTTAAGTTCACATTTACCTCAGATTTTTGAAATGAGGAGGTAATTATGAGTTTGTAATAAAATGCTAAAAATAAGAAAAGCAGGAGAAATAAGTATATGAGCAAAAATTATTTTATTTCGACCACGTTAAAAAAATTAGGTTTATGCATTTATTACTATAAAAGTGAAACGCAAAACAAAATCAAAACGATTTATCCAATGCTTTGACAACTCGAGGTACTAGAACAAAACTATGTTTTTTTTTTCAGTAATTGAATATATCTATATCAGGAGTTGGATGATTTTTTAAGATTGATTTTATAGCATATTAAAAAAGAACTAAAACAAATACTATTTGTTGTTTCTTTCATAATATTAATGTAAATATTAAAGTTATAAACGTCGCACACAAATCCCCCAATTCACAATTACCCCAGTCAACCCTACACCTTTTTAAACTATAATCTCAACAAATGATTATCGAATTTCAATGGTTTATTATAAATATCACTTAACTTGGAATAGTAATTCATTCGTGAACTCTAAATCCATTGATGTGTTATTTGTGGCTATGTTTCGTGACACGCATTGTCATAACATTTTTTTAAATTTGTCGATACTTCTTTTTCAATAAGAAAAATCAAATATGAAATATGTGTTGACATTTTTTCGAAATCTCCGCTGAAGGTTCCACCAGACCCTGATAAAAATGTTCACAATTGGATCGCTAAATAAGTTTTCCTTCATTGTTGGGACTTTTGCCCCCTTTGAGGATACTTGTTTTTCCATCCATATGCAATCCTGATTGTATGGCTTGGTTGTAATAAACTACAGATGCACTCACAAAGTCTAATTTAGTCTATGCTCATCACCTCTGCGACAAATTAGAAAACAGGTTAGACGCTAACCAAATTTATTATTGATTTCGGCAAAATTTTCTTGCATTTGTCATGAACATTACTTTTAGTATCTTGGAAAGTTACTTTCATATTTTGTTACAAAAATTAGGGTAAAGATCTTGGTAACATACTCTGCGTCGTATTGTCAAATAACAAGTTCATAAGCCTGATTATATCCAATGTAAAAAAAGAAAAGAAAATCAAATCCATGCACATACACTAGCGGACGAAATTTAAGCACGGATGCTGTTTTCAAAGATTACGTTGCAGATAAGAGCAGCAGCAACGTGGCAAACTGTGTATGGATACGAGATGTGCTTACTCTGTTTTGTGAAGCCTTTCTGTAAAGGATAGCTAAGCAGTCACTTGGAACATGGACATTTTCTGTGTTTCCTACCGTTATCAATGTTAACCATATGATTCAAGTTTTGTTAATTTTAAAAACTTACTTGATTTACTTTTAATATTTGTTTTCTTTCTCAATCTCTGAACTTTCAAGAATTTTAACTCACAACGCTGCGCAATACTCTTACGTTACTCTAATACAGTGGTTTTCATATTTTCATATCTGACACTAGTGTGCAAACCTTCTTTTTTTATTTTTATTTATTTATTTATTTTATTTTATTTTATTTTTATTTTTTATTTTTTTTTTATTTATTTATTTTTTTTTTTTTTTTGTAAGTTGGGGGATTTTTTAAGTGTTTAGGTGGACCTAATTACAATTCCATCCTCTTCTCTTACCTAAATAAAAATCAATTTCCTTTGCGCCAAGCGAATAATAAACAGTACGTTTATGGCATCTTAAGACTGCGGTTTTACCCTCGTTTGGGATAATCAGTCTAAAATAATCATAACAGAGTTGGAGGTAATAAACTTCTTGTATAAGTTGAGATTACCTTCACACTCGTATCTTAATTTAAATTTAACCAACAAGTGAGGATTCGCAACATGATACAGCGCCTCCTCGTGAAATGAAGGTAAATGTTTATGTAATGAGGGAATTACAAAACTTGCTGCTTTTTTTTTAATTAAAGATAATATGTATAGACAAAGAAGTTACATATATTACAAAAAAAAAAAAAAAAAAACAATTTCTTTAAATCAACAGAAATAACAGGTAACGGATTACTTTCTAACGTGATTTTTAACTATGCAGAGCGGAAAAACTCGATTTGGCCGCTCATATGCCTGAATAGCAAAAATTATAGAAAACTTGCTCAAAAAAACAGTCACATCATTTTCATCGAACAAACCCAGAAAGGTAAAACCAGACATTACAGTCACTTAAGATACATTTGAAGCATATAAGTTTAATTTTCACCACTTCCTATTTTTTAGTATATGTGACATTAAAAGAAACTGCAGAAAACCCAATGCTGTACACTGTAAAAAAATTCCGAAACGTTACTGGTTATTTCCGTGGAACGTTTCATAATTTCAGAGGTTTTCACCTATTTCCCCAAAAAATCAAGTATCTTCGCGAAAAAGTTTCCTGAATTTCTAAAAGATGCACGAATGCAGACCTTGCACTGATGTGAAAATTATTTTTTGCTACCAGTTTAGATATTGATGGAGCGTGTTAATTAAGTGTATCGGCTTTAGATTGTTGATGGCTCGTCCGGATTGACTAAGCTTCCAATGGGAGCAAATAAGTCACTGGATAGCTACAGTTTTGCGTGGCATGAATTGCAGGTAAGGAATTTGCTTGGTTCTTGCTTGCAATTTTCGCGTAGCTTGGCCGTGGTTGCTCTAATATTTCTGGAGCTTTTTTGGTAAATCAGGAAGGTTCTAATCAAATAAATTTAACCTATTTAATTTTTCTAGAAGGTTCACGACTGGCTTTAATAGGGGAGATTTCTTAATATTTCAGAAAGATTACTGACTTTTATCGGAAAACATTCCTGGTTTTTGTAAGCTATGTTACTGGCTGAAATTGGGCACATCAGCTGCCTATTATTTTCCAGGAACGTTTCTGAATCGTTTTTACAGTGTACTAAAATCAAATAAATGAAACGAAACATTTCTCTCATTTAGAATAACTTTGATGCATGTGGGTTAAATTTGCACCACTTATACTATTTCTTAGTATATTTGACATGAAAAAAAAAGAAAACTTTGGAAAGTTCAATGCTGGTCTAATCCCAAAACGACGAAACGAAACATTGCTGCCATTTAGAATAAAACTATATTATGTAGATTCCACGTGGGTGCACCACTTCCTAGCTTTTAGTATATTTGACATCAAAACCAACTGTAGAAACCTCAATGCTATATCATGCTGTGTAGGTTATAGTATCAGTTTTCTACCTTTTATATGACAAAATAAGTTGAAAAATGTGTACATTGCACACAGCTATTTGTATCATCCAATTATTTTGAAGTAAAAGTTTGCAAGCTTCTCTTCAACACTGATTTGAAGTTGTTGAAATATCTCATCCTGCATTGTAATATTTAATGGAATGTCACGAGTACAGAAGTTTTGTGATACTATGAAATAAAGATTGGGAGTTTTTAAACCTTTAGAAGTTTTTTTACTTTACAAAATTATTTATTTTATCTCATGTTTCTCACGTGTGTAGAAGTTACCCTAAGCGGCAAGATGACTACAAAAAGATTTTTTTATTTTAAAAAGTTTATATCACATTTTAGAAATTTTATTTTGCATTACACTGTAAAAAAGATTTAGAAACGTTCCTGCAAAATAATGGGCAGCTGATGCGCCCAATTTCTGTTAGTAACTTATCAGGAAAAAGCCAGGAATGTTTTCCGCTAAAGTTCAATAACATTCCTGAAATTATCCTGGAAGCTTCCTGAAAAATCCAGAAATCTTCCCATTTAAAGCCAGTCTCTCTCTGAACTTAAAAGTAAACTTAAGCAGGTATAATATAATAACTTGGCACCCTCCTGATTTATCAAGAGAGTTCCAAATTCAGTATTGGAAAAATGGGCAAAGCTAAGACAGAATTGCAAGAAAGTATCACTAATTTTACTGTCCTGCATCCTTGCAAAGTTCCATAGACTTTTTGATCCCTTTGAGAGCTTAATTAGTCTAGATGGTCCATAATGGAATCGAAGCCGATATCTTTTAAAAATACGCTCAGTTAATCTTTAAACTGGGAGCTAAAAATAATTTTCAGGACAGTGAGAAATCTGCATTTGTGCAACTTGTAGCCATTAAGGAAATTTTTTGACAAAGATACTTGATTTTTCCTGGAATTGATTAAAAAAACATTGAAATCCCGAAACGTTACGCGGAAGTAATCAGGTAATGTCTCGGAGTTTTTTTACAGTGTATGCCAATAGATGCAATAACATTATTACAATATGATTGAGGCAGGTGTAAAAATCGAAACATTGTGATTGGTATGGGAAGAGTGGTTACAGTGAGACACTAAAATGCAGTTGCATTTGTTGTCATTAAAAATGCAGAAATCAATTTCTTTCAAATGGTACACTATTTCTCAGTGTGATAGGAATTATAGAAAAGAAACAAAAAAAAAATAATTTGAATTTTGATATCTTGAATTCAAATTATGTTTTTCGCAATCACAAGTGTGTGTATGTAGGCGGGTCAGTTTGTGTGTGGGGGGTATGTGTGCTTGTGTGTAGGGGTATGTGTATGTGTGTGTAGGCATATGTGTTTGTGTCTGTGTGGAGGTATGAATGTGTGGGTAGTTGTGTGTATGAATGTGTGTGTGGGGGGGTATGTGTATGTGTGTGTAGGCATATGTGTTTGTGTCTGTGTGGAGGTATGAATGTGTGGGTAGTTGTGTGTGTATATGTGTAGGTGTCTGTATGTATGCGTGTGTGTATATGTTTGCGTGTGTGTATGGGTATGTGTGTGTATGTGTGCGTGTGTATGTGTGCGTGTGTGCGTGTAGTTGTGTATGTATGCGCGTGTGTGTAGGACATGGATGCAACCTGGAGACGGCTTTCGCTATAGGAGCAGCATCGTGAGGAGCCGGTCGACGGTGATGGTGCGGAGGGTGGCGGTGGGAAAATAAAATGATAGGAACGCCAAAAACAGTCAAATGAAAGCAATAAGCCATCGTGATTGCTCAAAAAAAAACTATGAATTCGCACAAGTGAGGGAAAAAAACCTAAATGCAATTTTGTCCCATTGTTCCCCCAGTAGTTAGGAACAATGAGACGCATATTTTTTTAATTAGTGAACTTTGAATGAATTTAAATTCATCTGGAAAAATATGTGATTGTTGTCGTTTGGTTTTGGTGTAAGCTATAATCTTTAGAAAGGTAAATTTCATGTCGTCTTGACACACAGTAGTGACATCTACTGCGTATTTGTTTGGGACTGCGATAGAATGATTTAGATGATTATGTATAAGTAAATTGGCTTAAAGTTTCTTCTTGTGATGTAGCATTTGATTAGGATGGAATGCTTTCACTGTAGCCTTTGAGTATCACTAGTGCACAACAGCTTCTTTCCTGTCTAGTTCAGAAAATCTCCAAAATAGCTTATCTGACTTTTTTTTTTCTAGGCGCGTTGAAATTTTGAAATGTGGATAAATTGCAATGAAACAATTAAAACAAATAATACAGAATAAGTACGAAATGGAAATATTTGTGTGATATCATATAGCTAAAAAAAGTCAATTCCATTCAAGCATCCTTATTTCGTTGAT
This sequence comes from Uloborus diversus, assembly GCF_026930045.1. Classification (NCBI taxonomy): domain Eukaryota; kingdom Metazoa; phylum Arthropoda; class Arachnida; order Araneae; family Uloboridae; genus Uloborus; species Uloborus diversus. The sequence continues at coordinate 66,814,917 of NC_072733.1, forward strand.
GCAGGGCTATCAAGATTATTTTATTATTATTTGCATCAGCAGGTTAGTTGTAATTAAATTTAGTTCAATGTACAATTTCTCCACTTTTAATATAAAAGTGCCATGGAAATATTGAGCAACGACCTAATTGTGTCTCAATGTTCCTGTCTCACTGTTTCCTCATTGCAAAACATAAATTCATTAGCTGCCATCCGCAGACAAAGAAAATCAACAGCATCATTCTATTACTAAAATGATCATTAGTTAATGGGCTAATCTAAGATTAATAGCGCCAGTCTTTAAGGTTTATCTAATAGAAACAGTGAAACAAATAATGCGGATATTTTAGTTTAATACGGTCAAATTATGATAACATAGTTATTTTTGGTACTCCAAATTTGAAAGCAACCGCTTATATATAAAATTTTTTGTTCACGGGTAAGCTTGACTTTAAAAAGATTTACCCGGTCGGAAATATCCCAACAGAAAGTATATTGCTGTTACCTCACTATTCTCACTGGCTCGGTGTACCCACTTCTCCTCTACATTATTACTGTACTTAATCTCAAATAATTTTAACATAACAAATGAGACACAGTTAGAGTGAATTTTCATATCAGTTGGAGCTTAATTTCTAACAAAAGTGAGAGAGAGCCTTATAAAGTTTTCACAAAAAATTTTAATTTTTAGATTCTGGAAATTTTTCTCATGTATGAAATTAATCTATAAAATGTAAAAGAAATTTAAGAGCTGAGCTCCCTTGAGCTCCCATGCAAATTAAGCCTTGGAATTAACTTCTATCACATGAAAATTTTTGCGTTCTTCAACTTGGACCTCAGCTTACAGCAATCTGCTTTTTGAATCCTTAGCTCTCATTAATTGATACAGGATAATCTGAAAACATTGAGTATTTCTTATTAGAAAAGTCATATCTACTTTGATTTATATCATATCATGAATCATCAGGGCGTGATTAAGATATCGAGAGGCCCTTGGCTAAGCAATTTTTGGAGACCCCTGTAGTTAGTATCTTTTAATTTTAGCCATTAGTTCGCCCCTTAAAAGAGAGGGCCCTTGGAGACGGCCTGTTTGCCCTATTCAGTAATCAGACCCTGAAACTCATAGCACATAAAATAATAAATACACAAATAGTTTGCAATTAACTTAGAGTATCAAATCAAAACTCATTACAGAACAAGAAATTATGCAGCTAAACTTGCAGTTAACAGGTAATAAAAATTAAAAATTTAACAAGTTTCTAAACTCTTTTTTTTTAATATTATTTTTTTGTACAAGTTATACATTGGTTTTTAGACGGTAGCACCGCCTTTTATTTATTTTTTTTCCATATTTTTAAATTGCCATGGTAACGTTTTCGAATGATCTGTTTAATTTAGCAAGTTATTTCTTCCCCATTTTCGGCGGATTAGTGCTTGTCTGCTATGTGAGTTTTTGTGTAGTTGAAAGTTTTTGTTGTTACGAGCAATCTCCAGTCTATGCATTAGTTCGATATTTGATTATTTTTTAATTCCTGTAAAGACAAAAAACAGCATTTTAATGAAATATGAGTAGATTTTTGTAAAAATTATCAGTATAAACTTTTTTTTAAATAAAAAGCATTTTTTTTTAGACTTTTCTTCTCACTCATGATAAAGAATGGGAAACTGGAGGCTAGGACAGATGAATCTAATTGCTAAACTCAAGGGAGCTTATTCTGGAACTAACATTTGATCATAAACACGCCCTTCTTTGGTAACACCGACCCAAACTCAGCGACATTCACTGATCTAAATGTTCAAAGATTCTTTGAAGTAGCGTTGCAATGGTAATTTAGAAAAATTAAAAAATCTTATCTCAAAAGTAAGTATGAACATATTAAAAAAATCATAAATTCCTTTCCTTAAACTTTTCATCTCGCTTCCGATAAAAGAAGGAAAACTGTAGGCTGAAGCAGGATGCGTCTAATTGCGAAACTTACGGGAACTAACACATTCCGGAATTAGCATTTGAGATCAGAAGAATTTCACAATGCAAACTGAGATACATGAGGAAAATGAAGTTCCTTGCATCGTCGTTACAATAAAGTAATTAACTTTCAACCTTCGGCATGCTACTGATTAGAAAAGAAAATAGATATTATTATTTATATAATGGAAAGAGAATGAAATACTTTTTTTTTTAGATTTATATTTTTTGTGTCTGTTTTTTTCTTTTTTTCATACCAGAAAAAATTAATTTGCCCGAATATTATTACTTCCAGAAGTATTTTAGGACTCAGCGACTTTCCGCGCTTGCCAATTTCAGTTCAATTAAAATCGATAAAAATATAAACAAGAGTCTCAAAACTTGATTGAGATGGCTAATTAATGTAACATGAAACTATGACAGGAGAATGCTTCTCTTTTCTGTTCTCCATACGTTTCTGATGTGAATTTCTGAGTTGAAAAGACTGAACTATTTAACATCTAACTGATTTCAGACACAAAAAACTAATTAATTTCATCATACAAAATCTATAAATATAGATTCGTTGTAAGAGAAAGAGGGAAACATGTGAACATTATTTTTTCATTTCTTCATTTCTCAAAAAGTACTATCAATGTCTCTGAGCAAAAGGTGTCCCCATAATTGAGTTATTTTCTTTGTGCCATTGATTTTTTCCCGATTTTTTAAGAAAATATTTCTTTATGATATTTTTTTAAAAATGTCTTTAACTGTTCAATGAGCCCCTGTAGGGGAGCAAGTATGAACAGAATTAAAAGAGGCAAGACAAGCATCATATTTCAAAGAAAAACTCTGTAATATGAAACATATACGTATATTCCAACAAGAGTGAAAGTTTTGTAACCTATACTGTGCTACTTTAAATTGTACAGTAATTCTCAATAAGAAAGTATTTTTTTTCCGAACTATATAACTCTATTCATTGTCAAATATTTAAGTTTTGTTGTGCTACATAATACAAAGAACAGTACATAATGTGAAGGGTATTTTTGTTTTACATTGAGTTTAAGATTCGTACAGAATATGATGCTGAATTTCAAAATGATTTTAAACTTCAGTTTTTAATTAAAAGAAAATAGTTTTTCTTTTCATTTAATGTAAGTATTATATTGCACTAAACTTTTGAACAAATATTAAGTAACAAAAATTTTAAATAATAAAAATAATAAATATAAATAAATGCATTTTTAATTGTAATGATAAACATCTACACATTTTTAACACTCAAAATACAAAGGAAAATGGACGTAGTGTTGTATACCTCCGAGGCACAGATATAGGGTTAAAGCGGGAGAGACGCCATATGAGGAGAGACGCCATACCTTCAGAAAATCAGTGATTAAGAAAGAGCTAGCTGTATTTCTTACTGTTTTTATTTACTCATAGACACTTTCTTCAGAACGTGTCAGTTCTTGTTCGACTGTGCTCGAGTGTGACGTGTGTATGACGAAAAGATTATTTTAGTACGAGCATTTTTCGACGAAAGTTTTGAGTCGCTGCGGTTTCAATAAGTGTTAAATGTAAAACGAAGACAACGTAATGTAAAAACTGGTTTTAATGTTTGATTTAGCTTGTTATTAACTTATTTTAACCACATTTTGCAATATATGTTAATACTTACGTAATTTATACCTATGTGGCATCTCTCTCACATAACGAAGAGAGATGCCAAACTTTTCAAACGTGTAAATGAAGGGGTGTTCTCTTTATTATTTTTTTGTCATTAGAAAGCAAAGAAAATACGCGAGGAAGCATACGGTAATCAGGGGGCAGTGGAATGAAGATAACTTAATTCTGGATATTGAAAAAGTAAAAAAAGGAGAAACATCGAAAAATGAAGCTCAAAAACCTCATGGAATGCCATGGGAAATGCAACATCAGGTTTTCAAGTTTGTGGAATCAATCCTAATGCTATTCCACATCATTTCTTTGCTATAACTGGTTTAACTGAAGTATCTAATCATGAAATTCCTCCAAAAAGTGCTGGCACTCCAGCTCAGTCTTCACAAAAACCATCAACTTCCAGAAAAACATCCATTAGTACAGAAACCCCTACAAAGATTCTTCAGAAGTCTTATCCAATCTCAAAACTACCTAGCTCGACAGTGAAGCGGAAATAAGTTGCTTGTGGCCACGGAAGGTAGAGAAAATTATTATTTAACAAAAAAAAATCTGACTGGATTAAATGTTTCTCACGCCAAAAATGGCTGCATGAATCATGTACAATGTAAGCACCGCATTGTAATAATTGTGGTAGGGAAATAATTGCAAAAATTTCAAAAACAAGGAATTATAACATATATGGCATCTGTCCCACACTATATGGCGTCTCTCCCACACGAATAGGAGAGATGGCTTGATGTCAACTTTTATTTTTTATTTCTTTTTTATTCAAGTCTAAAACTCGTTAATTGTAATTTTAATACTTAATAATAGTGCCTCTTTAAAATAAAACATACAGAATTGATTTGTATTGCATTTTGAATTTTTTATCTAATTTCTACAAAAAGTATGGCGTCCCTCCCACTTTTACCCAAATGATTTGAAATACGTAAGTTTTGCTTGTTAGTTAGTTTAAAATAGGTTTTCACGTGAAGAAGACAGCAATAAAATTACATTCAACACTTGCTAAAAGAAAGAAAGTATCACCAGTGAAACATAAAGTGGCTCTTTGCTCAAAAAGTTTGGCCAAGAAGTAGGACTGGTGCTGCCGTTACTTGAGAAATTTTTCAAAATTTTCAATTTTTCAAAACCTTTTGCTTGAGGTTTTCCCATAGAACACTGTAAAAACGATTCAGAAACGTTCCTGGAAAATAATAGGCAGCTGATGTGCCCAATTACAGCCAGTAACATAGCTTACAAAAACCAGGAACGTTTTCCGATAAAAGTCGGTAATCTTTCTGAAATATTAAGAAATCTCCCCTATTAAAGCCAGTCGTGAACCTTCTAGAAAAATTAAATAGGTTAAATTTATTTGATTAGAACCTTCCTGATTTACCAAAAAAGCTCCAGAAATATTAGAGCAACCACGGCCAAGCTACGCGAAAATTGCAAGCAAGAACCAAGCAAATTCCTTGCCTGCAATTCCTGCCACGCAAAACTGTAGCTATCCAGTGACTTATTTGCTCCCATTGGAAGCTTAGTCAATCCGGACGAGCCATCAACAATCTAAAGCCGATACACTTAATTAACACGCTCCATCAATATCTAAACTGGTAGCAAAAAATAATTTTCACATCAGTGCAAGGTCTGCATTCGTGCATCTTTTAGAAATTCAGGAAACTTTTTCGCGAAGATACTTGATTTTTTGGGGAAATAGGTGAAAACCTCTGAAATTATGAAACGTTCCACGGAAATAACCAGTAACGTTTCGGAATTTTTTTACGGTAAAAAACCTGTTTCAAAATCTAAAACATTTCATCTTATTGTGGAAGGTTTGTTTATGAGTGATAGATATAAAACTTAAAGATGAGCTTAATGATGTGAAAGGTTAAACATATGTAATTAAACAATATTTCATAGTAAAATTAACTTATTTTTTAAAAATAATTTGAAGTAAAATTAGATTCAATTAGGGTAGTTTTAAATTAACGAATTAAAGGGCTAAATTCATAGGAAAAAAGGTGCATCAATTTTTTTTCACTCTAAAATGTTTCCAATAAGGGTTTGCTTAGGTTTCGATTAACAATTTAAACAATCGTGTTTTCTACGAAGTTGGTTTTTAAAGAAATAAAATAAGTTTTTCTGAAATATCAGAGAGAAAAAAAAACAATTAAAGAACTCATATTTGTCCACAATCTGATAGATTCTGACAGCTAATCCCCACCTTTCGAGCACGGAAGAAAGTTTTCTAATTAGGGGAAGGTTGCCATCAATGAACCACATTACAATTTTCAATTTTTTAGAAAGGAAATCCAACTCTAATTTCACGTTAATTATAGGAAAAATTTCTCAGTATATTTCTCTTTTAAAAATAATATTCACCTTCACGATAAATATACACGATAAAGAATGAAAGTTTAAAATAAATATTTTACCATGTGGTGCATTCATAGCTACCGGTTGCTATGGATGAACCATCGAGTTTCCATCGATGGACTGCATTGTCAAAGTTAAAAATCTATACGTAACTTACAAATATTTATAACCAGGTGATCAATAAACAATACAAGTAACAATAAGTGATAGAAAAGTAGATTTATTTTCTAAAATATTTTATTTTTGGATAAGAGGAACATAAAAAAAAACAGCACTCACACAACACACAGTTGTTGTCATCACATCTGGTTCAACACTTGATATTTTCCCAACCTGTGCGACACTCTACTTAGCTAAAATCTTTTCAACCTCTTTTCAACTGTTGAAATTTTTTTTTAAATCGATTTTGAAAATTTTCGTTCGAAGCAAGATTGAACTTGCTCTCTAAAATGTCAGAGAACATTTTTGACCATTTTATTACTAAAACCAGAAGCTTAAGTCTCAAACTACAAGAGAATATAGTACTAACAGACTTTTTCTCTTAATTAAATCTGTGAGACATGTTATTTTTCTCAGCCTCTTGAAAGGCCAAGTCCTCCAATTTTTAGAAAGTAATTCTAAAAGCTTCTGCTCTAGTTTCAAAATATGATTCACTAACCATATTCCTATTTTGGAGGGCTTATCTCCTTAATTTTTAATAATTGACTAAGGCAACAACAAGCCAGTTTTATATTCCATGCGACTGTTTAAAGTTGGTTTCAGGACTCGATATTGTAGGCAGACTTCACTAAGGCCCATGCCACCATTTCTATGAGCTACTGTAGCACGTTACATACTCTTACTTGTCCACTGGCCATATTTTACTAACTTTGGATTTTTTTTTGGAACAGCAAAGTATTTGAAACTGTATTATTATAATTTAAATTTTTAATCAACTTTATAAAAAATTGCCTTGAAATTATGATTGTAAAGAATTTTCTTGAATTACTGAGATTATTTTTTTCATTGTCATATTTATTTTTAAAGAATTGAGCAATTTTCAAAAGTAATTGAGCGGAAGTTACAATAATATTTGAGATTTTCCATAAATGAACCACTTTGTCAGGTGGTTCATTCATGGAAACACCTAGTGGTCCAATGATAGCAACTACGTCATTTTTAATATTCTTATTAGTGTTGTGACGAATTAGTGCTGTGACGAATTATGGTGAAACATGAAGTATGGGGAACTGTACTTGAAAAGGCACTCTTTTAAGTCAATGTTCACGTTTAATTGATCAGTGATTTTCAAAGCATGTTATTATGACTGAAATTATTGGACATTTTTATTTTACATGCAATCATGGGCGATAAGGTCACTTTCAAAAAATCATATAACATTTTATGAGAAAAAATACAGAATTCGGTGTAGATCCACTTCTTAAGCATTAGAGGGGTTTCAAATGAGCCAATTTTTAGATTCTTAAAAAATGACTTTTTTGAGCAATCTCACTTCAAAAATCGCTAATTTTTGAAAATTTTCAAAGTTTCGAATTTTATTTCCAAGGCTGTATGCATCTAAGTATTAGAATAAAATATGTTATAAAACTATCATACAAGGGCTTTAGACTGCCATTTCCGTTTAGTTAAAAAAAAAAAAAAAAAAAAAAACTTTTTTTTTTCATGGAGTAAAGAAATAAAATCGGGAAAAATGCAATTTTTTCGCCACAAAAATATATATATTTTTTTCTTTATCAAAAATCCTAACTAAATTTTCAAAAACGATTTCTAGAGGATATATGGGTCCTTATTTAATTTTGGAAAAAAGAATTATTCAAATAGATTAAATTCTTTTGAAATAGTTTGCATTTCGAATGGGTGTTTTGCTGGTTTTTTACAAAATGGCGGATTTTGTGCAGAACTTTAGTAGGCTGTAACTGAAGAAAAAAACTTTTTCTTGCAAAATCCTTTTGGGATATTTCATATGTCTCTTAGTTGTAACTGCTGTAATTTTTCCAAAAAAATCGGTGATGGTCATGTGACAGGCCCTGACTGATCTGAAATGGAATCGCTCTGAATTAACAACTACATATGTGTAATTGCTCCGCATTTAAGTAACTGTTTAATTTCCTTTAAACTTAAATATTAGTTATTTAGTTTAGACATTTGTATTGAGATTATTGCTAGCTTAATAACATTTGTAACCCTGCGTTCGACGAACCTCACCGGTCGACCGGTGAGTCACCGGTTATTAACCGCAGCGTTCTATCAACTATCGGTTACCTCACCAGTTACCATTTTAAGCTGTTGATTGGTTAATTGAAACACGTAAACAGTAGCTGTCACGTGTTCGGTTAACCGGTAGCGACCAGTTGAGCTCGTCGAACGCAAACTAACTGAACCCAAGCACTTAAGAGCCATTATTTTGAAGTTCAGACAAGGTGTGGCAGTGACCATTTTTGATTTTTATAATTTTTTTATATGTCAAAGTAGGTCATGAGAAGTGAACATTCTGAAATTTTTAGCCTTCCAAAAAATTTTTTTCGCCCGTTAAAAATTCCCAAAGTTTGACGTTTTGCAGCGCTTTTTAGAAAAATTCTAAAAGTCGCTGTTTAGTGCGCTTTAGCTCTTTACAGAAACACCACCCCACGGTTATGTTTATATTTATTGGTTGTACTGTATCTAGTGATGATGACTTCATAGTTATTTTGGTTGGGGGTTGTTGCTTTCTTCAGATAAGGGGTCGCAAAGTATGGATTTTATCCGTTTTCGCGCAAGTTGAACCTGCGTTATTTCCCTCAAAAAGCCACCCCCCGAAAAAAATGAAACATATACTGAAAGTTATAATAAATAAATAATAAAGAGATACTAACACCATAGAGAATAAAGAATAAAGAGATACTAATACCATAAAGAAATACTATGAAGAGAGTAAATGGCACAAAATTTGTTTGAGGTTTAATGTTTTTTAGGAGAAAAATACCCTGATATTTTTCAAATTATCAAAAATTGTGCTTTTTTGATCGCAATTAACTCAAAACAGCATCACTAGGAAAAAAAAACCTTTTATATATTATGGTACCTGGCTATGTGTAAAACATCATGAAAAAGAAAGCAGCATGGGATCTCTTCTTGTTTTCCAGAAAATAATTTTTTTTTGTAGCTCATTTTATGCGTTTTCTCGTACGTAAAACATGTGTCCAGTATGCAGAATAGATCTTCTAAAACTTTAAGGATGTAGTAAGAATGTATATATGTGTGTATAGAGAAAGAAAAAGACTAGTAATACTTTATTTTTCTTATTTTTACAAATTGATGGTATTTTAATTGCAGGCAATTCAGAAAACGATAAATCCATATCATATATATATATATATATATATATATATATATATATATATATATATATATATATATATATATATATATATCATGAACAATATCTGCTTCACTTTCCTCTAAATGTCTATTTTCTATGTCATCTTCAAATACCTCTAAAAGGCTGTCAGTTCTTGATAAATCAGTGTTATTCGCTTTTTCTTGCTTGGGATATCAGCTAAAAACAGTTTGAATTTGACTTTTTGTCAGATATTCGTTCGGTTGGGATATTTTTATGTCTTCAATCATCTCTGTTCTCATTGCATGTTCTACTTGGTCGGACTACTGCCGGTTTTTTACCATAAAGGAACTTTTCATAAAGAAATTCTTTTTGTTTCAATGAAAATTGTGTACTTTTACGAGTTGGGAGAGCCCACCCCTCACATGAGATTTCCACAATGTTTTCTTCTTTGTTTTCTCTTTTGTTGCAGAACATGCAATGAGAATAGAGATGATTGAAGACATAAAAATATTCCAACCGAACGAATATCTGACAAAAAGTCAAATTGAAGCTGCTTTTAACCGATGTACAAAGGAAAAAAAAAGCGGATAATACTGATTTATCAAGAACCGACAGCCTTTTCGAGGTATTTGAAGATGACATAGAAAAAAGGCATTTAGAGGAAAGTGAAACAGATATTGTTCATGATATTTCTTCCATTGCTACGGACATAAATAAGAAAGAATTATTTTGGGATTGATACGATAAATATATATATATATGTATATATATATACATATATGCATATATAAATATATACATGTACTATATATATATATATATATACATACATACATACATACATATATATATATATATATATATATATATATATATATATATATATATATATATATATATATATATATATATATATATATATATACATATATATATGATATCGATTTATCGTTTTCTGAATTACCTGCAATTAAAAAACATCAATTTGTAAAAATCAGAAAAATAAAGTATTACTAGTCTTTTTCTTTCTCTATACAAACATATATACATTCTTCCTACATCCTTAAAGTTTTAGAAGATCTAATCTGCATACTGGACACACGTTTTACGTACGAGAAAACGCATAAAATAAGCTACAAAAAAAATTATTTTCTGAAAACAAGAAGAGATCCCATGCTGCTTTCTTTTTCATGATGTTTTACACATAGCCAGGTACCATAATATATAAAAGGTTTTTTTTCCCTAGTGATGCTGTTTTGAGTTAATTGCGATCAAAAAAGCACAATTTTTGATAATTTGAAAAATATCAGGGCATTTTTCTCCTAAAAAAAATTAAACTTCAAAACAAATTTTGTGTCATTTACTCTCTTCATAGTATAAACTTTCAGTATATGTTACATTTTTTTCGGGGGGTGGCTTTTTGGGGGAAATAACGCAGGTTCAACTTGCGCGAAAACGGATAAAATCCATACTTTGCGACCCCTTATCTGAAGAAAGCAACAACCCTCAACCAAAATAACTATGAAGTCGTCATCACTAGATACAGTACAACCAATAAATATAAACATAACCGTGAGGTGGTGTTTCTGTAAAGAGCTAAAGCGCACTGAAATGCGACTTTTAGAATTTTTCTAAAAAGCGCTGCAAAACGTCAAACTTTGGGAATTTTTAACGAGCGAAAAAAATTTTTTGGAAAGCTAAAAATTTCAGAATGTTTACTTCTTATGGCCTACTTTGAGATATAAAAAAATTAGGAAAATCAAAAATGGTCACTGCCAAAATTTCCGTTTTTTGTCTGAATTTCAAAATAATGGCTCTTAATATCGTTTAACTGTTATTGAAGTTGACAGTTTTATGATACTATGTGAATTAATGTATGTTAAATGTCACATATACTATATTATCTGTTTCAAATATGACATCTCTTCTAGTGCCCTTAGCGCTTCGGTTGAATATTGTATGCTGTAAGATAAATAAATACCTTTGTGCTGAACAGTAAAGTAAGACAAAACAACGTTAGATGAAGCACAAATTTGCAAATTACAGCAGACACGTGTTTCGGCGTTACAGGGAACGCCTTTTTCAATGCAAAAAATAATGAGCTTATGGATGGCTTTTGTCGGATGTCTTTTCATCCATAAGCTCATTATTTTTTGCATTGAAAAAGGCGTTCCCTGTAACGCCGAAACACGTGTCTGCTGTAATTTCCAAATTTGTGCTTCATCTAACGTTGTTTTGTCTTACTTTATTGTATGCTGTCTCTAGCTTCAATTGCTTTTCTTAAATTTTTATTTCGTTTCATTTTCAAATTGTTTTTAACATTCCATCTTTACTTATGTATCATACTCAAATGCTGCAATTAAAATAACTGCTTATTCGCATTGCTTAAAATTCTTAATTTCTTGTGATAACGAGCAAAAACAATATTCAGAACTAAAGGTCATGCTTCAGAACGAAAGCATTTATTGAATTAAAATTTTAATGAATTTCGATCTTAATATATGTACAAAGCTCTAATGCTGCATTTCAAATAACTGCTTGTTCGCATTGCTTCAAATTCTTACTTTCTTGTGGTAACGAGCTAAAACCAAAACCTCAGAGTTAAGCGTAATGTTTTGGAAAGAAAACATTCACTGCGTTAAAATTTTAATGAGTTTCGATCTTAACATATGCAACGAGCTCTAATGCTGCATTTCAAATAATTGCTTGTTCGCATTTCTTCAAATTCTTACTTTCTTGTGGTAACGAGCTAAAACAAAAACCTCAGATTTAAACGTAATGCTTTGGAAGGAAAACATTTATTGCATTAAAATTTTAATGAGTTTCGATCTTAACATATGCAACGAGCTCTAATGCTGCATTTCAAATAATTGCTTGTTCGCATTGCTTCAAATTCTAACTTTCTTGGGGTAACGAGCTGAACAAAATCTTCCGAATAAAATGTGATGCTTCGGGAAAAAAAAAAAAACATTTATTGCATAAAATTTTAATGCGTTTCGTTCTTTACTCATGCACCAAGCTCTAATGCTGCATTTCGAATAATGGCTTGTTCACATTGCTTCAAATTCTTACTTTCTAGTGGTAACGAGCTAAAACAAATCTTTAAAACTATACTTAATGCTTCAGAAAAAAGCATTTATTGCATTAGAATTTTAATGCGTAATTTCTTAAGGCTTCATTACGTAATAAAAAATAGGCCTGTAAAAATGAGTCGATGTAAAACAAAAAAGGTTTAAAAACACAGCATATTGTGAAATGTTTTCTTGCAACATCAGAATAGCATAAAGCACAGATTAGTGTGAACAAGTAATGAAAAGCCTCATGAAGAACATCTCAGCTGGATGCGTAAGTGATGTCTTTATTAAAACTATTTAAGACTCGACAAAACTATGGCAGGATAAAACAAATGGCAAATGTCAGACAAAAATGCTCTTTAAGTTAAAAGCATTTGAGATGCTTTTACGGTTTATCTTTAAGTGTAAAAAAAGGAAAAAGTTAAAACACTGAAGTTCTAACAGTTTTATGTTTGCTTCTGTGAGTAATTCTATTAAGAGAAATGCCTCTGTGGATTGAACCAAATTTCTTTTATTCTTTAAGAATATGAACTATTTTTGGAAATAAATCGAGAAGTATTGAAATGTTTTGATTAAGAAATTTTAAATTGAATTTTATGGAAAAGACGCTTCAAAATAAAATTTTTGAGGCATCGCACTTAACATTTTTTATTACGTAAAGCAAAGGAAGACAAAGCATATTGGTACAATTACATTTCGCATTTTTTGCATCACTATATAAAGAAATATTTTTGCAACAAATTTCTGGAGATCTATTTTAGAGAGACAAGATTCATCAATGTAAGCTCTTTTGTTCAGAAAAATGTATGTTTGCTTCATTGCTCTCGTCCATGTAACAATAAAGTAAAAGTAATTTGTAAAACCATAATAATTTCTTGGACACTTCTTCTAAAAAGTCAATATTCTTCAATATATACTTTTGCTGCAAAAATGCATGTTTGTTTAATTAATCTCTTCCATGTAACGATAAAATAAAAGTAGCAATATAATATGAAGAATAATAAAATATAAAAATTAATAAAAAAAAGGAATTATTTACTGCATTGCCGGCAGTCAAAGTTTTAATTTACACGCTTGATTAGAATTTCAAGCGGGATGCGCTCGCATGATGACAGCCACCTTCGTCGGCCGGTTGGTGTTTGGCGAAGGACTTGGGATTTGCTGTCAAATTCAGTGACAGTATTGGCGATATTTCTCTAAGTTCGGTGCTATCTCAGTTCACATCGGGTTAAGGACATTGATGATAAGTGAATATATATTTCCGTGGTGTAGAGTTTTACTAATATCTCAAGCAGGTAAAAGCCTAGAAAGATGACACGGAGCATAATGGCTTCTCATTGTTCATCGAAAAGATAAAAATTCAATATCAGCAGGCCGGGCTACTGGACATGCGTGCACATATTTTAGTATATATAGAAGGTTCTGATGGTGTAAAATGGTTATAAAATCAACGTATTTCAATTTAGGTGGATAATAAAAAGAAGAATCTCTTTTAAAACTTCATTTTTTGGTTGTTATATTACATTACATTATTAAAGACCACGTTGCACTAAATTTTAGGAAGAAAAAAAATTTATTTTTATATAGTCTTATAACGTTTTCTTCTTCATATGTGTTTATGACCTGGGATGGGGTAATGTGGTCATACTTAGAAATTGATGTAAAACCATCATAAATACTCTTATATTTTTTTTTAAAAGGTTAACACTCTTTCAGTTCTTTGAAAGAAACTGACTTTATTTTTAAAAATATACAAATTTGTGGTGCTCAACTATGGACACAAACTGATTCACCAAGAATTTACTCATATTTGACTCGATTTAATCGATACCGGTATGATCTTTGATGATAGAAGGTATGATCTTTTTCAATGCTTTATTCCTTTATGAATATATAAAAGATAGCATCTGAATAGTCTGAAAATATTACTCTCAAAGAGAGTTCTAAAAAATATATATTTTTGTTAAAAAAATTAAAAAAAAAAGGAAAAGAAGTATCAAGCTTTATTAAGTTTGTCAATGTATACGAAATACTTTTAGGTCTAAACTTCTATTTCTTATTGATGTTTAACAGAAGTTTTACGGGGATGCAAACACACCATGGATTTCAATTTACTCTACTAGAATAAATTGAAATCTGTGGTCCCAAAAATAGGGCGAGGAATTTGTCAAATTAATAAGAACATTATCTTGCACTAATTCAATTTATGTAGTACATTTAAGCTCGGATGTATTTAATCTCGGTTTCCTTAAAAACAGTACATTTTTAGTAAAATTAAATTACATTTTTAGTAAAAAATTATTTAGTTAACTTATATCTGCATGATATGTTTATATTAATGGACTTCAGATGAATATTATATGTGAATGATATATGTTACGCTTAAACTATGGCCACTTTACCTAATCTAACTTAAGATGTTCTAAAATATTACAAAAATTGAATCTAGTTTATGTCCGACCGATTGTGACATATGGAAGTGGAACCTGGACCCTAAATAAAAACGATGAAGAAGACCTACTGATTTTTGAGCGAAAGGTAATACGTAGAATAACTGGTCCTTTGAAGGTGGGTGATCAGTGGAGAGTAAGAACTAATATTGAATTTGAGAATATCCTTAAAGGAAAAAATATAGTTCGCTTTATAAAAGCCCACCGTCTTTCATGGGCTTGGTCACAGTGAGCGAACAGACAATAATTTTAGACTGAAAAAGATCCTGAAACGGAAACCTTTGGGAACCAGGACCAGAGGACGACCTAGAAAGAGATGGTTCGATGATGTTCTTGTAAACCTGGAAATAATGAAGATCCGCAGATGAAGGGAGAAGGTCGGTCAGAGGGCGGTCTGGAGCAAAACTGTGGATCAGGCCAAAGCCCATAACGGGCTGTAGTGCCACTTGAAGAAGAAGAAGGTCTTATTATCCTTAATTTCTAACGAAACAAAGTGCAAAATAATAATAATAATAATAATAATAATAATAATATAATAAAAATAATAATAATAACTCTTAAATTACCGGACATATTCAACTGTAACAAAATTCATTCGAATCAAATACAATCAATTGTATCTACCAATTGCGTAGCCAGAAATTTCCTTTGTCCCGCCAAGAAGTAAATTTCTCGCTATTCTACTGGTAGATAGAATTCGATCCAATGGAACACAGTCGAGTTGAATATGCTTCTACGATAGATTACTGGAAATGAATTACTCGATGGTACTGAATATTATAACCGTTGATATTGCATTTATCCTGATAAGCAAAAATTAGAAACTCACGAAATTAAACACCTTAGAAATTCTCACAGCGTAATTAAACGTACCTTATTTTGATTTTGTTGATTTATTGAGCTAAAAGCGGGCCCGCTGAGCGGACCAGATTTTATATACTACGCGGGCCAAAAGTGATCCACGGGCCATGGGTTGGAGACCCCTGGTGTCAGGGGCGTGCACAGAAATTTTGGGCCTCGTCACAAATGACTTTTCCTGGCTCCCCTCCATACTGTTTACCCCTATATTTCACGCCTAGTGTTAAAAATATTCGCCCTCTTCAGGTTCGGGCACGGGCCAACAGGAGTCCCTTCTCCTCCCCCCCCCTCCTTGAGCACGCCCTTGCCTGGTGTGTACTATAAATGCAGTATGACAACTACTTGAATACCATTTTGCAATTTTTCCAGCACAACTTGATTTTCTCACGCTGAAAAGTGGGTTTCCGCAAATCGGAATCCGGTAAATGTAATTTTTCTTTCCGATTTTTTTTTTGGTCATTCCATATTAAACCAATAAATGGGCTGTGTGGCACATATAGAATTTCATGAAATTTTACAGCTAATACGTACCAATACTCCAAAACTCTTTTATTTTTGCTTGAAAAATTTTATTCCTGTGATACAGCTTCTTTTTATATTTTTATTTTATTTTTATTTTTATTTTTATTTATTTTTATTTTTTTTATTTCTTTTTAATTTTTTTTTAGTTTATTTATTTATTTTTTTTTATTTATTTATTTTTTTTTTTTTTTGCTCCTCGGATGAGTAAAATTCGGCATTTTTTATCCTCTTTCTAAGAGCTCTAAAAAATTTATTAAAATTAGTACGAAGTTGCAATGTAATGAAGCAATTAGTATGAAGTAGCAATGTTCAAACATTGTTTTTTGCAAAGCTGAAGGAATGAACTTTTATTTGTGCACAAAAAGATAATGAAAATGATCAAAGTTAGACCTAACTAGAAATTTTCTGGACTTAAATCGTGGTTCAAAATCTGCCGTTCTCGTCATTTCGGTTATAAAAAAGTCGATGATAAACTTACAGTCGAAGGCTAATTCTTTTTCCTTCGACACTTACAGGGTGCCAATAAATAACTGACGGTTCAAAAAAATTTTATTACTGTTATACAAGTTTTTATATAATGATAAAATAAATGTTAAAGAAAAGAAACATTATTGTTGATCAATGTTTAAGTAATAGTTTCTATTCTTGCTCCTTTAACTATAACCACAGATGGCAATCTTTTTGGAAAGACTTCTGCAGTGGCATGCACTACAGAGAATGGAATTTCATTCCATATCTTTAGTAGTAAATTTTTAAATAAAATTGTGGACATTGGTTTTAGGTTTTTCAATTTATTTTCCATACATTCCCATATGCAACAGTGCAGTGGATTGAGATCAGGACTGGATGCAGGGCATTCTTCTGTGGAAATAAAGGATGGACAATTCTGTTTGTACCATTGTTGAACAATCTTTGTTTTGTGGGCGGGTGCCGAATCTTGCTAAAATAGGAATGAATCCTTTTTAAATAATTTTTGGGCTTCTTTAATCATGTGAGATTTCAATACTTTTTGTAAATAACAATTTTCGTCAATTTTCAAAGATATTTCAATAAAAAGAAGGGGCAGTTTTCCTCTCTTGCTAACAGTACCCCCAAACTATTTCTGAAAAATCATTCTGGAACCAAAGAGCAATTCTTTTAGTGTAACTAATATTCTGCATTGATGTTGCATGAATCCTGTTGTTTCGATTCCGAGTCACAACTGACTACAACTGTATTTATGTCGAGGACTGCATACTAAGTGCCTTGCCTCCATTATTTTTTATACCGATAGATGGCAGCACCATCACCGGATCGAACAGTTAATGAGAATTTATAACTGGACCAGGAGCTAATAGCTACCTGGTGCTAGCACCCCCAGAGGTATCGTTTCACTTGGAGGACATTGAGACCACGAGCATATTTAACGTCGCCCAGTCCCCTTTAATGACGACGGTGGGTCTTCGACCATCGAGGTTCGAACTCAGGACCCTCCGGCCCCGAATCCGACACTCTACCGATCGGGCTACCACGGCCCCAATCCTGTTGTTGTTGTTGTTGTCATGTCTAATGACGTGCAGAGTGCGAAAGGTTTAGATGCCTCCAAAAGTCTGCAAATAACAACAAAATCTGATAATTCTGGAGCCCAATGGCTGTACAGAATTTGAATTGGTGGTGCTCCAAGTTGGAGGAGGGAGCGAATAATGGCCTGACAGTTAAAAACATAATCATGGGTGAGTTGTTAATGGGAACAGTGCTTGCAGATGGGATAGGATTTATTATTAGTTGGTAATATCTTTATGTCTTTGAAATTAGCCTAGCTGTTGTAGAAGAGAGGTTTCTTGAGCAGTGAAGGTCGGGGATTGTTGCCTTGCTGCAAAGCTGATCGTAGATCCTTCGCCTGGCAACAGCATTCATGTCTGTGAAGGTGGCTGTTAGAGGTTGATCTTGGTCACTTGCCTCCTTTGCAAGGGCATCTGCACACTCATTTCCCTCGATTCCGACATAAGCGGGGATCCACTGGAGAACACAGGTTATCTTGAGTAAGTGGAGAAGAAAATTAATTTATTGCGTCAGTCTTGTCACGCCGTTACGCATGGCTTCGAGAGCTGATTTTGAGTCGGAAAAGATCACAATTTCTTCCATTTGGTCTTTTAGAGTAGGGGAAGAGAGACAATAAGAAAGAGCCACTCTTCAATAGCAATGAGTTCGCTAGTGACCCTTGAGGCGATTTGGCCAGTGGGTATTTTGAGTTTGACGTTATTTCCTGAGGGATAAACGATGGAGATTCCTGCACCACCTCTATTACAATCAATGTCAGAGGAACCATCTGTGTAGAATAATACACTGTTTTCTTTAGCAAATGAACAAACAGTGTCTTCGCCTTTCTGTAATAAGATTTTAGTTGGTTCTTTCTTAGAGCATGGTTCAAGTAGGTAAGTTTTTGATTTCAGTACTCTTAGGAGGTCTAAAAGGAAAGAGTGGTTCTTGAGTTATGTCCAGGCAAGAATGGGCAAGATGAATGGCCCCTCTGATATCCCAGTCTAAATGCAGCGTTGATGATCTCTGAAGCCTTGATGTGCCTGTCCAAGCGTCGAAAGCTCTGTAAGCAATGTGGTCTTGACTGTGGCTTCTGATTTTGTTTGTAAACTTTACAGTAGCAAGTTTTCCGTCTGTTTTCGAGGGAAACAAGACCATTTTCGAGTTCAACCTTGGTGTTATTAGCAGATGACACTGCACCAATGATAATTTTGGATGCTCTATATTGGACTAAGTCTAAAGTGTCTTTGGCAGATTCGGATACATGTGCCCAAACGAGGGAGCAATACTAAAGTACCAGCCTGATGACAGTGCAGTAGGTACTTTTTAATGTTGATGATCTTGACCCTCAGTTTGTGCCACAGAGTTTGCGGAGGATGTTCAATTTCTTTAGACCTTTATTTTCTATGATTTTCAAATGTTTTGTAAATCTCAATTCTTGGTCTAGAATCACTCCCAGGCATTTGGGATTTTCAACGCGCTCAATAATGGAGTCCTCAATTCTTAAGACCGGTTGGAAGGTTCCACGATTTTTCCGATCAGTTGAAAAAACACCGTAGTTAGACTTACTGGGGTTAATAGCAAGTCTGAGATCTGCAGCCTATGTTGCAGTGTCTTTCAGACTAAAGTTCAGACATTTCTGGGAGGCATTGAGATCTTGATTTGTGTACACCAAATGGGAATATCATCTGCATAGCAGGCGATTTTGGTATTTTATGGATATAGGAATCGATTGTGTTCATGTAGAGGAGAAAGAGTAGAGGGCTCAAGACAGATATCTGTGGTACACCAGCCCTTGTTTTGCAGGTCTGAGAGACTACTGCTCCAATGAATCTGACTGCGAAGTGTCTGTTTCTCAAGAAGTCATTTATCCATACGAGTGCATCCAGCCTCATGGGCAATGTGGATGAGTCTTTGTCGCAGAACTCGGTCAAAAGCAGAAGAGAGGTCGAGAAAGACAGCAGCCATTTTTTCAAGAGGTTTTTTCTGGAGTCCATCAATAATTGATTGGCAAAGTTAAAAGAGCTGATCCACTGTGCTGTGATGAGCTCGGTAGTCCGTCTGGTAGAAGTGTATTTTTCTCTCTTGGATTAGCCAGTTCATGACTCTCGAGTGAGCCATTCGCTCCATAAGCTTGCACACTGCACAGTGTACTGGTACACTGTAAAAAGTTTTTGTGTATGTCAACACCAAAAATGGTGGCAACTACTTTACACCAGTGTCGTGTAGTGAAACACCACAGATTTTTCTTGGTGTTAGCAAACACCAAGAATTATCTGTGGTGTTTCACTACACGACACTTGGTGTAAAGTAGTTGCCACCATTTTTGGTGTTGAGATACACTAAATTTTTTTTTACAGTGAACATATTATATAAGTTTTAATTTCCCAATTGATTATTACAACACAAATACATATAACTATTTTGTATACAAAGATTCTTAACTTTTTATTTTTAATACGAGGAATGGACACTTATGCCTATAAGTTGTTCAAAACAGTAACTTTCAAAAAGACTTAAGGAAACTAAAATTATCTGTATATTAGAACAATAAAATTAACACTTTTCAAAAAACAACATAAAAATGGAACAGTTTAAGATTTCAATCAAATTTATTCAAGAAGATTTCTTAATCAGTCTTAAAAGTCTGGTATACATAAAAACGAATTACAAAAACAAGCAGAATATAAAAATTTCAAAAATCACGACACAATAACGATAAAGTCTCTCGCTACTCAAAAAAAGTTATATTACAAAAAAAAAAGGTGTTTACTAGGCCTTACCGTTTTCCCGGAAAGCGCGCCACACACATACACACATAAACATGTTATTTTATTTTGAATTGATATACCGTAAACCCAACCGTAAAGCAGCCATGTTGAAAATGGCTGCTAAAGTTGTAACGATCATTCATAAAATAATATATTCGTTAGTTTATCTTTCGGATGGACTAAAGACTTTTCTTACAATGCTGCAAAGTAGCATTGGTTTACGGTAATTGACATTTCATTACAAATAAAATTTAACATTCATTTTGAAAACTTATATCCTGTGCACACGACGATTGTGTGTTGACAACGTTGCAACGTGCTTGAGACTGATTAATGTTTGATTGCCACCGGCTGTTTTCCAATCTTACACCAAAGTTGGTGTCAACGGATCCTCAAATGGTGTTTGCGCATGTGACGTAAGTGTATGAATTCACCAATATCGGTGTTTCGGTTCAGTTACACCACTTTTGGTGAATGGGAAAGCTTCACCAAAGCTTTATGGTGTTGACTTGAAATAAAGCGTTGATTTGCACAATTTTTGGAGTTGCTTAACACCAAACTCGGAGTATTATTACACCTCAGTTTTCACAGTGTAAGTGAAATCGACCTGTAGCTTTTGCAGTCAGAGGCATTTTTGCCTGACTTCAGAATCGGAATAACAATGGAGATTTTTAAAACCTTTGGGAGTTTGCCAGAAGTCCAGGAGAGATTGAAGATATCTAGTAACCTTTTCTTGGCTCTGTCGCCGAAGTGTTGGATCATGTAGCCAAAAATGAGGTCAGCGCCTGGAGCTTTCTATGAATCGAGTTTTGAGATGGCAGAATCAAGTTCTTCATCTGTGGAAGTGTCAGAGAAGATGTTATTCTTGGGGGGCAGGCCCGGACTGGCCAGGTCGGCTAGTCGGCGATCGCCGAGGGCCCCCAAGCTAGGAAGGGCCCCCAAATGAAGCGAAAAAAAAATTTGTAGCAAAAAATGATTTTACAATTCTTTGATTTCCTTGTAACTAGTTCAATCTGTTTCCTTATACGTTTTGCCAGGATCAGGGCCTGATTACTGAATGTACCAACTAGGCTGTGGTCTAGGGCCCTTGCTTTCTAGGGGCCCTCCAATGGCTAAAGTTATTTTAGCTAATGACTAAAAGTAAGATCAGGGGCGGCATTTCAGCATTTCATTTGGAGGGTCGAGTTTCTTAAATATGTATAACCCCAAAGCGAAACCAAACACACATTGGCCAACAAAAAGTTGTCATAAAATCGGTTTAATATGAAAAAAAAAGTGTTTAGAAACAATTAAAATTTTGATTCATTGTCTAAAAAGTTATCATACAAAACATCTCGCTACTAAAGTTTTTATACCTTTTGGAAAAGTTTTAATGCATGATTTTTGGAGTTCGGAAGAGCAGGGAATCGTGTTACTAATCTATCAGTGCCCAATGTCGTGCTGTTTTGCCAGTTCAGCTAAATAGAAAAGGTTTTTTTTTTTTTTTTTTGCCCATTGTGCTTCGAAAATATTTCTCTAACCTCCTGATACATAAAAAAAATCTCTCTCTTCTAGCTGAGCTGATTGTAATAGTTAAAAAGTAATTGAAGTAACACAAAGTTATGCATGAAAACACTTTTTATATCTTGCTCTTCAAAATAACCCAGGCTACTTCAAGAACTGTGAGGGGCTTAAACTTTTCATCATTGAATAATCTAGTTATGTCGGCGCTCTCAGCTTCAATGAGATATCATCTGCCTCCAGCTCTTTTCTTCACTATTCCAGACCGATGAGTCCATAACAGGGACGAAACTGCAGTCTCTGGATGTGAAAACCATTCTGTCGGTATATTGCTTGTAATTTGTTTTTTTTTTTTTTTTTTTTTTTTTTTTTTTTTGCCTCGTGCTAAAAACTTTACTCACAGTTGAAACATTTTATTTTTCGTTTTCAAGATCCAATCCAAATAACCACAATCCCAACCGACCATACATAAAAATTATTTTCATCAAATCTTGTGTTAATTTTATTCGAAACTGAATCTATTACTTCATACAAAATATTCAAAAATCAATATTTGACTTCACATCATATCATCATGTAAATTTTTGTCTTTTCTTTTTTTTTTTTTTTTTTTTTTGCCCCTCTCTAAAATTGGCTTGGAGGAAGAATTTTTTTGAAAATTTTCACGGTTGATTGAAATATACATCTATAAAAAATGTATTTCAGTTTCAATTGTAGATTGAATTGTGGTAGTATGGTGCACAGATCAATTGTAGATTGAACTGTGGTTTGAATAGTCGAGTAGCGGATTGAAGATACAGATTTCGATAGAGTAAAGCATTTTTCAAAAGCCTTTTCCCGATGCAAACAAATTGGATAAAAATTCAAGCGAAGTCATACATGCTAAAGGGCATGAGTTTTTTCACCATTGAAAGAATCGTTTTGCAATAATTCTTCCAGTGGTCAAGAGAAATGTTTCTATCGTTTTAACTCTGGAAGACCATCTTGTGTCACTCCGCGATTGCATAATTATAGAGCCCCATAAAAGGCATTTTTTGATATGTCTTTTTTTATTCAATAATCACATGCATTTTTAAGAAGTTTCTATGAAAGCATTATAATGTATTGAACAGCTAAAACGTGTTTCTAGCAGAAGAAAGCGATGAACACTCATTAAATAAATATACACTTAAAAAATGAGCATAAAAGTGAATGTAAAATATCAAGGATTTTTCTTGTGAAAACCATGCAGCCACACCACTTTTCACGAACCTCTCATATTGGACATACCATCACTGGGCACACAAGTATGAAATATTTAGCCTATATGAGGCAATGTCTTCTTAATTTAAAATTAACCATGGTTCTCTATCAGTTTTCTATGTTCTGAAAAGGCCGGAAAATACTACATGAATTTCTAAGTTATCATCCAAATAACAAAAAACACTTTTTCTAGTCTGAGAATGTGTCGAGTTTCATCAAATAGTTGCTGGGAACCAGCGAGATTTCCTTTATAATGAACATTGATTTCCGACTTACATAAATTGAATTCGCCCATTTTCTATCATTCTGCTCAAAAAATTTGGGGGTGCGACCGCCCCCTCTTGACCCCCCTATTTGCCGCCCCTGAGTAAGATTTAACTGCATAGTGGCTCCAAAAAATATTTGCTTAGAACCTTCCTATATCTTAATCAGGCCCTGTCTGGGATGCTTTTGATCTCTAGTTTTATACAAATAGCACACGGGACCTAATTAAAGCCAGGCAGGGCCCCGGGGCAAACATTTTTTTTAGGTTAGGGGCCCGTAGGGCTTTAAATTCTCTGAATTTGTCCCGTAAACAGGGCCGGATTAACAAATAGGCAACTTAGGAATCGCCTAAGGGTCCCCAACAGAAATGTTCAGCCTCCCTGCAAAAAATCATCTGGGCCCCTAATCGCCCACTGAATTGCCATCCCCCCAGTAGCGGATTTTAGGGGGGAACAGGGGTTACGTGCCCCCCCAAAAGGATTAATTAATTTCACTATTTTATTTATTACTTTTTAACTGACCTTTCCTTTACACTTTTTTTACGTAGCCAATAAAAAGAACACAAAACACACACACACAGCATATTTTGAATAAAAGCGTTTTTGCTTGCTAAAGAAGTATTACTGGAGTCAGAGGACCAGAGTTACAGAATACATTTAACTCATTTAAATTCAAGAGACCGCATTATCGCGATTCGTCCATTAATTCTTCTTTGGTGGAATCAATAATTAACATTTTTTTTGTAATGTGTAGGCTCACCTAAAAGAGTCATTTTGATCTAGGAACCTATTTGCGAAATAATAGATTTCTTTTTCAGCTAATAAAAGATGCAAAATGAAAGAAATCATGTGGTAGTTTCTTAGAAAAACCATGATTTTTAATAGAAACGGCATGTAGTATCAATATGTTATCTCAACTGTCTCATGGCTTTAAGAACAAATCAGCAATTGTTTTGAAACTCACACAGAAATAGTTTCTGAATTCTTCAGTGAAACTTATATATGTTATGAAGTTATGCTTAAATTAATTTTAAAAAACTCAAGAGAGGTATGGGTGTTGCCCTCGTGTTATAATCATTACGACAATGTTCCTAGGTAAAGCCGCTCATTGTCTAGAATCTTGGTGACATTATATTGGGTTTAGTATTTAAATGGCTTGAAACGTTAAAGATGTATTCCGTCCACATTCAAAGTATATTAGTGCAAAATATTCATGTACTTAGAAGTAGATTCATTAACCTTAAGGAATCCTAAAAAAAAAATTAAAAAAAAAAAAACACGCACATTTAAAAATAAAGTCGTCAAAACTTTGTTATGAAACATCGAAGGCGGGGGGGGGGGTATTCGATTTCCCGTGCCCCCTCCAAAAGATTTTTCTGTATCCGCCCCTGCCTCACCCCCCCCCCCCCCCGCTCAAAAAAAAAAATGAAAGAGTGGTTGTTGTTTGTGTTTGTATGCTTCAATATTTCTAGGTTCAAGTTTTGGGGAGCCCTGTATTCAAACTCTATACATTGGCTAAAACAATTTTAGCCGCAAACTAAAGTAGTTTCAGCCATTTGAGGGCCCCTAAATATCCAGGGTCCTAGGCTACGGCCTAGTTGGCCTATTCAGTAATCAGATCCTGGAGGTGTTTAGGTGTTAGATTTATTTTTAAAAAGATTCTTTGGTTTCTTGGGCCATGGGCCCCTAAGAGGTGTGCCCTCCCCCTCCTCGCATTACAGAGTCTGCGAGTACGCAGATCTCCAGAGTAATCCTAAAGTTGAAAAAAGTTATCTTTTGCAAATTCCAACAAATAAAATTTAACCAACAACTTTTCTTTCCTTCCTTCTTTCTCCAAGTGTACTACCGAGGCCTCCGGGGGTGTTGGCGGTACTACACAGGAGTTCTGTCTTTGTCAATTTGGTTCCACGCATGGTTAAGTTACTCCGGTGACAGGAGTAAATTAGGACCCCTTGGAGAGTGATGTCAGCTTTTGTGATCCAGGCCGCTAAAGGTGCGTTTCTCCACGTTTCTGCAAGTTCTTGTAGAATCAAAAAGATGAGATAAGACAAGAACTTAGAATTTGGGTATGGATGATGACCGTGTGAAAAAAACTCAAACAAAAGAGAAATGCAGGTGTAATAAAAATAGGAGTAAATAAAAACTTCATGACTCATTCAAGACTCAATGGGTTCATGTTGATTGCTTTAGTGCCCCATCTCCTTTTGCTTTTAAACCAGTAAATAAATGGGAAAATTGAATGCATATGGAAATCTTTCCGATAGGGTCCGACCGGATATTGGCTATAAAACTATTCCACGTGGGGTTTTGTCTTCTGCAATCTGCATTATAGTAAGATAATTGAAGGTTTGTATTTTACTTGCGTGCAAGCCAACTATAATTTTTATTATGGAAATTAAAAGATAGATACATTGGGACAAAATAGTGACAAGATGAAGCAAAAAAGGTATGATAATTTTCTACTATTAAGGCATTGCTTTAAGCTTAAAATAGCGTGTGATAAAAAAAATATCAGCCCCTTCCAACAGTGGCTCACCCACGGAGAGGATAAGAGGCTCCCTCTTAGAGACTAAGCTACCCCTCCCCCCCCCATTAGGCCTAAATATGGAGAATTTTACATCTGATTTTCAAAAATTGTTTTGAATTTATATTTTTAATAATCAAATCAGTTTTCCCGTGCGGGAAAAACAATAGTATTTCCAAGGACGGTAAATACCGGTTGTGGGAAAAATCTTTCCAACCCTGGCCCTGCATTACAATCCTTCTCCACATAGTCTCCGCTTACAAGGTAAATAAAATTAAAAAAAAATAATAATAATAAAGAAAAAAAACGTTCAATTCAGAAATAATGATAAATAAAATAACGCACCTTTAATAGATTTTGTAAAAATGGTATGAAATTTCCTTCTGCTAAACGGTAAGTCAAGTAAAACTTCAAACACATGTTTTTTATACATAAATTTAACTTTAGTTTTATTATTTAACAACTAGTTTTATTATTTAGTTTTATTATTTATTGTCCAAAAAGAAAAAGCAATTTTTGAAACAATAACTTTCTCACATTTTCGCAGGAAAGGGCCCCAGGAACCTCCGTACCCAGGAGGCTGGGGCCCCTTTCTAGCACCTAGCCGACCACCCCAGAAGGAGCCAGTCCGGGCCTGTTGGGGGGGGGGCGGTGAAAGAGTTTTGGATTAGACTTCTTGTGGTTTTAAGGGTAGCCCTGTCTGATTTTTTTAAAAGTGAGCTTGCTGTTGCTAGTGTAGAAATCGGCTAGCATATTGGCACTTTCAATATTGGTGCGCGCTAGTTTTCCACAGCAGTTAATGGAGTTTGTTTCTTCAGCATCTTGCGGTGGTTGCGAGGCTCGATTATCCAGGGTCTTAATGATATTCCATTGTTGAAATGTTCTTCTGGGATCTAAAGTAGCACAAAAGTCTGCCCATTTCTGGCGTTTGCACGAGGATATTTCCTCATCAACTCTATGACAGCTGTTGATGTATTTTCTTCTGTGTTATTGTTCTGAACTTCTGTGCAGAGAGCATCTCTGTCCGATATAAGCGCTTCAATGTGGCTGTCTTTCCAGTAGGGCACCCAGTCGGTTTTTCTCTTTCCCCTTGGAATGGAAAGTTTTGAAGCTTTTTGTTCGAAAGAGTTGAAGAAAGAAATGTTGTTAAAAGAGGATTGTTCAATTAGGTCGCAGAATTCTTCGAGCTTTGGTGTTAATTACGGCCAATCTGCTTTCCTAAAGTTCCAAGATCTTTTACTTTGCTCAGGCAGGGAGAATAGGGAAGTGATCGCTGATAGCACTGTCAAGAACATGCCAAGAAGTAAGCTGTTCATGTTGGTGGTTGATTGTAGTAATGTCATGAGCTGACGCAGTGCTATTGGTTTTTCAGACGTAAGTATCATGATTGTTGTTTAGGACGGAAAAATGTATGTCGATAAGAAGATCTTCAACTTGAGAGCCCTTCTGATCAAGGGTCTCACTGCCCCACAAAGGACTTTTGGCATTGAAATCTCCGAGCATAATTTTTTTGTCAGTCGTTGTGTTCACAAGATCTTCCAAGGGGTCTACATCGATTTCCGTGTTGTATGGATGGTAGACATTGACTATTCTCGGGGAATGCTGAGGCAAAAGGATGTGAATAGCTTGTGCTTCGGTATTGCTGTCAAAGTTTTTGTTGGCGATACAGTGACAGATCTTGTATTTGATGTCTCGATTTTTGATAAGAAAAACAAGTCCTCCTCCTGATTGATCATCCCTATCTCTACGAATTGTGGTGTATCCCTTGATTCTGAGCAAGAGGTTTGGATTTAGTTTGGTTTCCTGTAGGTAGGTCACGTGAATGTTGTTTTGATGAAGGAAGTCTGAAATTTCTTCCATCTTTCTCTGCGTGCCATTTATATTGAGCTGAAGAATATTTAGTGTCCTCGTCGCACACTCCTCACCAAGTGCCAAGTGCCGTCGGCTACCCCGGAAGCAGTAACATGGTCGATTGCACTATACATTAGCCAGAGCTAGATAATGTAGACGGACGCGCTCACGCCGTGCGCGGATACATCCGCTGACGTGTGGATACATTCGCCGCGGAGTTGCACGTCGTTCGATAATCGTAAAAGTTCTTAAATAAAAGATAAAGATTAGATCAATTTGAAACGAATAAGAAGTAAAGATATCATCTTTACTTCTAATTCGTTATAAGTTGATATTGATGTTATTTATTTAGATTGTAAAAATTATTACAAGATGGTAGATACACCCTCGCGTTTGGTGGATGTATTCGCTGCTGTGCGAATACGCTGCGGGCACGCGCATTTCGCGATGTCGCGATGCTCGTTCATATTTTTACTGCTTACTTCTAATTTTAATTTTTAAAAGTTATAAATAGATACTATATACGCAAGCACGTAAGGTGGATACATTCGCTGTGGGCACGCGCATCTCGCGACAATCATTCAGGTTCTCCTTCTTTACTTCCAATTTGTTTAAACAGCCCGGAATAAGAAGTAACTGAGCTGGAGGTGGAAAACCTCTGAAAGGAGCCAAAAGAGCCAAACAAACTGGTAGCTAATGTAGAATTAGCTCACCAGACGAGTGACCGCAGCAATGATACGATTCAACTCAAAGATTGAAGGTAAAGCTAGATATTTTGCAGTAAGTTACCGCCCTAAGCCAGACCTAAGGCAGAAATACGTAAAATACACTTCCAACTCAGTTATTCCATCCGAGGACAATTATGGCAGTCAACTAATCGCTTAACATCGGGATTAATGAAAAATGATCAAAAACGCTTTGTGCCAAAATGTGATTAAAATGGAAAAAAAAAAAATCAAATAAAACACACATTGTCAAGAAAGCTATAAAATTTGTTCTTTATAAAATCTGTTTTTTTCCCTCTATTATTATTGTTATTGTTTTTCATTTTACTCAAATTACGATGAGTGTCGTTTATTCTAGAGACGTACACTCATTGTATTAATTTATAAAAGACGTGACTGATGATAAATGATTATTCAAATAGTTATGAAAAATATTGTTTTTAGATTCAGACATTTCAATAACAAGTACCCCAGACGATTTCTGATTAATCATTCCAATGTGAATGAGCCAAAGATCATTGCAATGAACTTGAAATTGAATTTTAGGAAAGCAATGAACTTGGTCAATAGTGTAGTCACACCTGCTGATATGGCGGACGAGGCTGGAGCACTTTTATCGACTATTTTACGAACCTGAAGCAAATTTAATAAAGTATGTTTTAATTTCCTGTGCAAAAATAAACAAGAGAACAAATTTAAATAGAAATTCATGTTTTTTTTTTTTTTTAAACGGAGCGTAAATTTTAAATTACTAACTATGAACAAGTTTAAACTAAGCAAAATTTTTAAATAAAAAAGCAAAAACTGCCCAAATTTTTTAATTTTTATTTACTTGTTTGTCTTTCAGTTCATTTTTTTAATTTTATTTTTCTGTTTCGACACGTTCACTAATAATTTTTCTCTCCGTAATATTCTTTGCTAAGAACACCGAAGTGCATAATTGTAGTGCACAGCAGTACTGCTTTGTCATTAGTGAACTGAGGATAAAGCTATTCAAATATGTTTATAGAAAGTTTCTTGACAAATTTCCAACAAAAATAAAAACTTCTTAAATCGATAACATTTTCTAGTATAGACTTGACATCACTTCTTATCCCTTTTGTAATGAATACTGTAATTTTTTATGCTACTGAAACTGGCAGAAATTATTTAAGTTGCTAGTGATGGATTATAAATATGGTTTCAATCAATATCGATCAACGGACTTAAATTGATGAGCAGAAAATTAGAGTTCTGGCTGTAAATAGAGGGTTTTTCTGTTGACTGTTGAAGGAATAATGATGAATTTCACTCTAAAACCTATATTTTACAAGCATGTATTATAAACAAAAATCCATTTCGTTGAACTTCGCAAAAAAGGTAAAAAAGTGAAAAATGCTAAGTTATGCCTTTTAACCATCGTTTGACAGTGCAGTGACAAACAGCGTAAGAAATGAGAATTATTAATAAAAATCAATTTCTTAGAACTTCGCAAGATTTCTTCTCGCTTCTCGAGCATAAAAAGGTCGATGAGGAACTTACAGTAGGGGACTTTTTTTTCCTGTCACTTCGTTATGCATATTAGAATCACAAAAAAATTATCAGATACTGGCAGTCTTTTATTATGAAAAAATTGCTTGAACTTTTTTTAAAAGAGCGATAAAAAATGATCTTTTTCACTCCCCCAAAAAGGTCTGTGAGTTAGGTGATAAAAAATTGAAAATGATAGGGTAAAAAGCTGTTGCGTTGTCCTTTAAATCAAAACAAAAACTGGCTTGATTTCCAAGAGGTAGAGCAGATATCGTCACCTGATGGCAACAATATGACATCTCTGCATGAGAATGACAGTAAGATATCCTACATTTGCTCTGAGGCGACAATATAAACCTTTAAAGTAATACAGCAATAAATTTTGCACGCTTCTAAAAAGAGGATAAGTAGACCAAATTTCATTGAAATAGATTTAAGAAAGAATAGATTTGTACATTCCAATGTTGCACACTATTTATTATTTTATATATATATTTTTTTTTATTGATTCCGCGAGTTTTTTCCCAAAACATTTCTTAACAGGTATTAAAAGCACCATGGATAAAAATTACAAAATTATGTATGCTTCGCATCGGTGACACAAAATTTTTAAGTTAATATTTTTTTCTTCTGCTATTTGTTTGCTTATTTTTTTTTAATCAATACTTTGCCTTAAGCAAAATTAAAAAATAGTTTTTTGTATTTTTTGAACTATAGCTAAGCTTATCTAGTGGAGTCATGTGATTTTGCAGAATTATTTGAAGCCTTTGATTTTCCTCAAGGTTTTTTTCTCTTTTTATTTTCACAAAAAAAGAAAAAGGAAGAAAGAATGGAAAAGAAGAAGAGATGGGAGGGGGAATATCACCGGTCTGTCTTTTTTTTTTTTTTTTTAAGTGCTAGCCGGTAAGCAGTTCAAGGTTGAGAATTGCTGATATACCTTTTTGGTTCAGTGATTGCATTTCAAAACATTTGGTCTAAATGACTTATATTTCTACAGAACTGTCGTGAGATCAGAGTTTCACTTGGAGAAGGAAAAAAAAAGTAGTTTTAAAATATACCGATTAATGGCGCTGTGAGTGCTCACGTTGTTGGGGGGTATGAAAATTACTAATGCTAATTTATATGATCACCAGATTCATTGAATTAGTATAGATACAAGTGCCACCGTTTAAGAGTGAAACATACCGTTTTGAGCTTCCAGTTTGTAGCGGAACTAGGCATATCAAATGGCTGATGTGTTAATCAGCCAAAGAGTGTTTTTCATGAAGCTCCTTCTCTTTATTTTTGCACTATCAGTTTTCATTGTAAACTCGTATTATTTTCTTTTCATTAAAAAGTATGACGTACACCCTTGCAATTCGCAGTATCCTTTTGCCTAACAACATTATCGTGTTCAACGAATTCATTTATGACTTCCTTACATTAACCTGACACCGCCATCTATCGGTACATTTTGGAACTATTTTTCCCCCAAACGAAATTCCGTTCTAATGTAATATCAAGCAATTCTGACCAGTAATGTTAGAGAGTTTTGAAATCGTAATTTCAATTATGATTACCCTGTATATTGAAAATGAACTTCACCGCTATGTTACAAGTACATAGAGCACTTCCTTTCATTCTTCAGCAAATACTGGCGAAAGTAGAATAGCATGAACTATGACACAGAGATATGACTTTCCTTTTTCTTGGCAATCTGGACTTGCAAATCAACACATTTGATGATTAATCAACTAACTCCTGAAGCGTTGATATGTGACTTTCAACGTTTGAATAGTATGAACTAGGACACAATTGAGATAGTGAGAAGCAGAGGGATGCAAGTGGCAAAATCAAAAACTTGAAGATAACCAATACAAATGGTAAGTGAACCCCTCCTCTGTCTTGGGGCAAGAGAGAGTTCTTGTTGCTTTGCTAGGTGCTGCTGCACAGCACGATTTAGAAAAAAAATTTAATGAAAGTCTACTTAGGACGTAATCTTTATACGCGTTTTACTCAAAGCTTGAAAATGTCCACTTGCATCCCTTTGTTTCTCACTGCTTCAATTAGACATACCACTTTCCTTTTTCTTGGCAATTTGACCTTGCTAATCATTACATTCAATGATAATCAGCTAGCTCTAAATATTTGTAAAGTGCTATGTCCATCACACGATACTTATTCAAACATTGATATTAAACACGTTTAAATTTGCGTGCAGCTAATGCTTCGTGTTGTTGATATAGATCAGTTTCTTCAAGACAAAAGTAACGTAAGAAGTGACTAAATTTATGCTTCCTGCACTCATCTAAAAATTTACTTTCTGCTTACAGAGTGAACTAAAAGCTGGACTTCATTAGAAGAAATGTGTGGCATAAGTGATTGATAGGTATTATTAACTCCTATTGGATTAAAACTACAAGGACTTATTAAAACTTCAAAAATTATTACTCGTAGTCAGTGATGTTCCCATCAATTTTTCTGAGGATATAACGCCCGTAATGCACAAAATGTGAATGCGATCGTATATAAATTATGTCTTAAAAAAGTTTGAGAGTAGACGGCATGTATGGAGTATTCCCTACGGGAAGACCCCTGCTTGTAGTAGTGTAACAGAGTAATGCAATTGGAACTGCACACTTGAAAAAAGGTTTTTTTTCAGACTGGAAGTTTGACTTTAACTTTCACATTCATAAGGTACTTATTTCTGAAGTTTCTTGGACGCATTAAATGCATCTGCAAACAATCCATTTTAATGTTGTTTTAGTTCTTATTATTGCATATTAATGTATCTCCATCTTTGTTATTTGCTATTAAAATTAACAGTACAAGCGTTGCGCAGATTCAGCTGTTTTGCATAAACATTACGGCTGCTTACATCAATATTAGCAATGCATAAATTTTCTGCATCTCTGACTTCTTATAACTTCGGCACTGCTTGTCCGAATAAATAAATTTTGCGAAACCTATCACTAACAATTTCCCATTCCTCAGAACCGTCATCTACAGACAGACTTATCCACAGACACGAGCCCTTTACTTGATAAAGGACAATTCAGTTAGTCAATATCCTTAATCTTCGTCACCGTTGGCTAGGATAAATCTAACGCACTTGTGTCATTTATTTCGTTTCAGCTATTTATCAGTTGGCCTTGTTAACTCCCTGAAATGAGAATAGCAATAGAGTTCTAGGAAACTCCCAATACATTAGAGAAGTTGGATAATGATTTGCGTCACTTGGACTTTAATCTTTCCTCTTCGTGAGGCAACAAAAATGATCTTGATGGAAAAAATAGTGTGTAAAACGTCAGTAAAAATTAACAGATATATGTAGCTATAAATACAATGATTTCTCTTTAAATTATGGTACAGGAGAAGTCGGCTAATTGAATCAACCGCTTTAATGAATCAAGTTGTTAAAAACAGAGCAAAATCCAGCTTTATTGAATTAGTCGCTTTATTGGATCAGCCGCTTTATGGAAACAAAACTGCTCAAAACAAACGTTATTCACATACGTGGCGGCCACTGTAATGGATTTTTTTTTTCAGATGACTATTTTAAAAATGCATTATTAATTATACGAATGTAGAAAACAAAGTAAAATGAGAAAAACAAAGTAGAATGAAGAATCCTCAGCTGGTCTCAGCTGTATTAGAGATATGGTAATGCCCCCTTCTACTATTGGTACATCAAAAACTCGACTGTCATTGCAAAATTCCAGCGTAGTGGGACACATCTTCTAATTTAATCTAGCCTAACTTTAGTCTACTCGAACATTACACAAATTAAATGTTTCTACAAAAAGAAGTGAAATCCCACTAAAAACATTCTGTAAAAAACTAGCCAAGTCTCGATGGAGCTGCTTGTTTATCTCTAAAAAGCAATGAAATCTAGACAAAGTCATGACAAGTCTAAGGTTCCTTACTGCGATTTCTTTATTATTATAGTTAATGTTGTGTGACTAGGCCGTTAAAGGGTACACAAGGGTACAAAACCAGGTGCTCCATGACACCATTGCACTAATCTGTCGCCAGAACCGCTACCCATTCACGATGGAAAATTGCCACTTGGAAATCCTGTAAACAAAATTGACTTGTACCCACTAACATATAAATAATGTTTAACGGCCAAGTCACACAACATTAACTATAATAATAAAGTAATCGATAGACTTGTCATGACTTTGTCTAGATTTCATTACTTTTTAGAGATAAACAAGCAGCTCCATCGAGACTTGGATAGTTTTTTACAGAATGTTTTTGGTGGGATAACATTTTAAAGAACCTTAACGAAAAATATCTAGCTCAATTATCTGAACACGAATGAAAACGAATACTTAATCATCAGACACAATTATATGAAGCAGAAATTTTAACATTTTTATAATCACAAGACGAAATAATTTTTTAAATATTTAAAGATACATAATGATAAATATCTGACGAGGAAAAAAACTAGATAATATAAACTTTAAAAGATAAAATTTGGAATAAAAAAACATTTTAACGTAATTTAAGCTTAAAAAATTGATAATACAAATAAGTGTGTCTCACAAAATGTTACTAGAAATTTACAAACACTTATGAATACAGAATCGCCGATAAATAAATTAAAACTGAAGCAAATACGTATAAAATGAGATAAGTGAAAATTTTCATCGATCACAAACATTATACAACGTGTTTGAAAAGATTTAACTATTATTTCATTCTAAACATTAATAAACAAAAATATTAACAGGACTTTCGATTTCTCTGCAAGTATTTTTTAACATCATTGGTGTAACAGTAAGGATTGCTATAATTGTATCCTTTTCTTTACAACGGATTCATTAGAAACAGTTGAAAGAAAAAAACAGGGCGTGTCGTAAAGACACAAGATAGATGTGAAGCTTTTGTATTTCAAGGAAGCATCTTAATTATTCATCAAACACTTCTTAATATCAGAGATTGTATTTATCATTTATTTATTAGCATACAATTAAATACATATGTTTCACTGTGCAGCATTATCTTCGTTCTTAAGAATAGAAATTATCGGTTTATGATAACTAAAATAAATAATGATAACTTTCGATTCTAAATTATCGAGGAACCATGAGCAGACTGCCTCAATTGTTCTTCCATCACGTGTATTTTTATACATTTTGAACCATCTTTTCACCCGCACATTTTCACTCACGCGACGATCTTTTTCTTTCTGCGCATGACTTGGGTATATTCACATCAAAATTGTATATTTTAATGAAGAAAATAGATCGCAACCAACCAGAACACCAGACAATACTTAAAATAGTCTGTTATACGCACGTGTTTCAACGGATGCTCTGTTGATGACCAACAGCTGTACTCAATGATCACATGAGTGCAGACGTGACTGTACGTCGCGCAAAAATGTTGCGGATCAAAACTTCAGAGCCCTCGAATAAGAAGTTTCACTTCGAAAAAAAATCTCTTAGAGCTCTTCTTTTGCAGCAAAACTACATTGCATCCTAATATATTATTTCTGTAGCCTATTTTTTGTCGTTTCCTCATTTCTTGATCAATTCCTTTGATTTACCCCTCATTTTAAAGCTTATCGTGCAGGCTAATGACAAAAAATAGACCCACAGTCTGAAAAATGTTTTTTTTTTTTCTGTCAAGAAAACCTGTTTTAAAGCACCGGACTGGGATTTTCGGTTAAATTTATAAGTTTAACTTGCGCTGCGGCAGACAGAGCTGAATAGCTCGATCGCAGAGCGTTCGACTGGTAATCAGAAGAAGGAGTGTTCGGGCCCAGTTCGGACGTTCTGCATCGAAAAATTAGACAAATATCACGCGTTACATGAACACTTAAAATACCAATAATGACACAAGCAGGGCACTAAATTAAATGAGATGGGGACTCCTTGTTGTTCCTCAAAATTTATTTTAAAACCAAAATGTAAGCGAAAATATAAGTATCACTTTTAAGATTTCAGACTACAGGGCAATTCCACGGTGTCGGACGTAGAATTTGCACGAAATTTACCAATAAAGGTTCATATTTTTCAGAGTTAAAATGGATGAACTGAGCCAATTTTTTTTCTCAATACTTATATATGTAGGAACAATATAAAAACTTATAGAATTTCTGAAAAAAATTCAAACTAGAAATATTAAAAATAAAAAACCTCATGGTGTCAGACGTAGATGAAAGGGGAACTGAAAATTGACGGACGTTGAAAAAAACCCAAGTTTCAGCTCAATGAACTGTTTTCAGATTTTTTGACTACTTGAATGTTGAAAAGTAAAGCTGAAATATGAATAATTTTTCCTTTTTCACCAAATTAATTCACGGATAAATAGCACAATTTTTTTTTTCCCTTGGTGTCGGACGTAGAATGTGCAAAGCAGACAACATCCGACATGAAATAAACATCTTTAAAAGCTGTTTAACTCTTAATTTGTGTATGGAGTTATATATTATGGTATTTTAAGGCATAAAAAAGGGGAAAATATGCATAACCGGGGTCTGTGCAGAATTTTTCCCAGGGCTCCATTTTTTGTGAAAAATCAAATAATTTTGTGAAAATTGAAATAATTTGAAACTAAAAATTTTATGCAAAAAGAATGTAGGAAGGGGGGGGGGGGGTCATGGCCCAAGTTATGTCATAGAACTTGTTTACAAGGAATGTTTTTCAAAACATTTCTTTGTTTTTCTGACGAAATATTATTCTTCTGGGTGTTCTTGAGGGATTTGGGGGGGGGGGAGGGGCAGGGGGATCTCATTGCTTTTGGGGAGATGGACACCCCTAATGTATCAAAATCTGTATACCGTTCCAAGAAATTTGTATTTTAACTCTTCACTCATAAAATAAGGAAAATACTATAACGAGAACAAGAGAGATTAGACGCATTTTGTCAAGTTTTTTTTTTTTTTTTTTTTTTTTTTTACAATCTCTATGTGAAAAACAAAAAACTCAATCTCTAGGGTGAAAAGAAATGAAGATTGATTTGTAGAATTTTAATGAAGAAAAATCTAACTTATTAACAAATAATAAGAACTTTGGATGTTGGTTACAAATTGTTGAAAACGAAACTGAGCATTTCTAGGTACAAACAGGGGTTGTTGTGAGTTCACCAAAAATACCTGAGAGTTTTTAAGTGAAAACTGGGGAAGGGAGGAGTGCTATTTTTGAACTGAGAACCCTAATGCTTCTTAAATATTCATAATTTTATACATAACTACTTTAATCGCTATTGATAAACATATGAGACTCATTTCTTACCTTCAGATATTTTCCCCAGTCAAAATATTGTGTATATGTTCTTTAAATTTATTTTATGTAAAATATAAATATAAATACATAATCAGGCATGAATAGCACGTGTGAATTATTTAATTTAACCAGGAATTTTCGTATACTTATAAACCTAGTTTCAGCTAGGAAAATATTGGTGTCGGACGTAGAAATTTTTCTGACCATTTATTTAAGCATAACTAGTTTTTTGAAATTTAATTTAAATGATTATTTTTAATTGCATTTAAAAATTTTATTTGAAGACAAAATATTTTGTAAAAATCTCCACTCAGTTTTATATAATAGAAACTTTCAGCCAATTTTGGTGTCGGACGTAGAATTACAAAAATGCCTTATATGAAAAAATCCCTAAAAATTAAGTTTTGCAGTTAAAGTGCAATTTTTTTGTATATAACTCTTCTAGAGAGTTCTGAGAAGCATATTTTAGAGAGAATATTTGAAAAATGCGACAATGTAAGTATCAAACAGCCATTCTTAAGTCGTATAAAAAAAGTTACTCGTAAGAACATGGTCATAACAACATGATTTAAAGCCTCAGAACTCTAATTAATTTTGCTTTTGTTGCATATTTTTGTTATTTCCATACACTTCAGATAATTACCTTTCCATTGATACCAAAATTGTGAGAAAAAGATTATTTTAAAATTTTGCCACCTTTTCCCCTTTTCTGTGGAATTGCCCTACCGTGGAATAAGATTTTGCTCAGAAAAAAGAGTCGTACACTGAAATGTAGATTCTTCTAATGAGTTTTCGACCCTTTGTACAAATAAAAAAATTACTACCCCAAATTGAAATTACGCTTTTCATTTAGTTAACCTATTAAGAACCAGTTTTTATAAGAACCGGGCAGAAATGGGGTGTTCGGATATACACCATTTTTTATTTTGCTCAAATTTTTATGGTGGATTTTTTTAAAGATTTTAGAAGACACGTATTTTTTCTTTTCCTCCAAAAAAATTTTTGGCGACCTGTAAAAAATTCTTAAAGTGTAGCCCGACGTAGAGGTTATCCCAAATCAGCGTTTTTAAAAATGTGATTATTTCTGTGTATTAAGCATCAGCCAAAAAAAATTCTTTTGTTGACAATATGACATTTAGTACCTAAATTGAAATATCTTGTAAATTTCGTGGCTGACCTTCAGTGCAGCCTTTCAGGGGTCGCCAAACTTTGTCGTAAAAAATGAAAAAGTGCCATGTTTGAGGTCCTCTGCTTCCCTGCATTCAGGCTTTTGTACACAATTTGTGTAAGAATATATGTAAATTATTCAATACTCTCACTAGCTGCATGGCTTGCCCTCTGCGCTGCCAAACAATGGCAGTTTTTGTATCTAAAAATGCTAAAAAGTGAAGTTTTCATGAGCTTTTATCTCAGTGCACTGAGGCTCAGTGTAGAACTGGATGTCTGTATTGTCAAACTAGAGTATGTGTATTTTTACAAACAAGTGACAGAACTATGGGCAAATTCTTTTCAAGAACACAATACGTATTTCAAAACTGTAAAATGAGCTATTCAGTTTTCAATCTAGTCATCATATCCAGGTTTAAACTTTCCACCAGGGACTTACATATACTATTTAAAAAACTAATATGAACAAAATCTTACCATAAAAGAGTTATAAACTCGCAAATAGAATGATTATGCTTACTCGCATAATTTATAATATGATAACTAGAAGCAAAGTGAAAGAAAAACATCAAAATATGATTAAAAAATGTACTTTTTAGGAATCTGTATCTCAGTGTACTGAGGCACTGAGGGTTAGTATAGAACTTGCTGCCTACATTTCAAACTAGAGTGTATGTAAAGAATAAATACCTTTGTGCTGAGAATTAAAAAGTCACTAATCCAACGTTATTAAGCACAAAACTTGCAAATGATTGCAGACACGTGTTTCGGTGTTTCAAGGAACACCTTTTTCAATGCAAAGAAGTGTGAGCTTTTGGATGAAAAGTCATCCGAGAAAAGCAACACGGTGGAACAGGAGATAGTATAAATATCAAAAAATAGAAATTAAACAAAACAAAAAAAGATAAAATGACACCTGGAGACAAAATTTATTATATAATTCCATCAGGAAAAAAAAACCGTTAAGTAATAAATTTTAAAAGAAAACCCATAAACAATGCAAAAAGTCCAAAAATGAAACCACTCATAATAAATTAGCAATAAATTTACCAGCTGGAAAAAACTATGTATGGAAGCAATGTATCAAATGGAGAAATGCAGAAAAAAAACAGAGTGAAGGATAAACATATTGGAATTAGTTAATCACAAAAAGAAACAAGAAAGCAAAAAATGGAAAAATAAAAGTAAGAAATGTACGACGTTTACATAAAAATAATAGAAATCTAAACCAATTTTAACAAAGGAGTCCACACAGAGGAAAAAAAGGGAATTGCAGTAAGATCGTTAACTAAATTAGAACGGTTCCTCAGGATGTG
The DNA here is from genome assembly GCF_026930045.1 of Uloborus diversus. Lineage (NCBI taxonomy): Eukaryota > Metazoa > Arthropoda > Arachnida > Araneae > Uloboridae > Uloborus > Uloborus diversus. The sequence goes on from NC_072733.1 coordinate 66,854,707, forward strand.
GAAAGATTCCCAAAAATCAAGATCCAACGAATTGGGGCATTTTTGGATATTTTGATAAGAATTAAAATCAAAAGAGTGATTCGATTCCCAACAGTATTGAGCAATACTGGATTTATTCAGCTGTTGTTTTCTCACATAGCTTTGATGTTCTTTTAACCGAAATTTCAAAGAACGGCTGGTCTGTCCGATGTATCCGAGTCCGCAATTGCAAACAATTTTATAGATCCCACAGCAATTAAGAGGGTGAATAGAATCTTTAAGAGAAGAGAAAGAAAGTTTATTAATAGGAGAAAATACCACTTGGAATTGGAATCGCTTCAGAATCTTAGCAACCTGAAAACTGATACCAGGGAAGAAAGGCAGAACAACTAAATTCTTAGTGTTAAAAGTTCTATTAAGAACAACATTTTGAGATTTTTTGCAAAGTTTTTTATAAATAGAATCAACTAAGGTGGGCGGATAGTCTCTATCAACAGCAACAGCTCTTAAATAGTTAAGTTCCGCATTAAGAAGCTCAGGTGAAGAACAAATATTCATTGAACGATAAACATATGTGTTGAAAGCTGAATATTTTTGATCAGGAGGGTAAGATGATAATCTATGTGGGGGTAAGGAAACAGCAAAAGGTTTGCGATAAACCGTAGTTTCAAAACCGAACTCAGTACGAGAAACGAGAACATCCAGAAATGGAAGGCAATTATTCTGTTCTTTTTCACAAGAGAATTGAATATGAGGGTCAATGGAATTTAAAATAGATAAAGCATCATCAATGCTTAGTTGATCGTGGTTCATTAAGAACAAAACAGTCATCAACATAGCGAACATAGAATTGAAACTGTAGTTTCTGAAACAACTTGACCTCAAAGTAATGCATGTAAATATCACTAAGGATGGGGCTAAGTGGGTTTTAAAATTTATTACTTAACGGTTTTTTTTCCTGATGGAATTATATAATAAATTTTGTCTCCGGGTGTCATTTTATCTTTTTTGTTTTGTTTAATTTCTATTTTTTGATATTTATACTATCTCCTGTTCCACCGTGTTGCTTTTCTCGGATGACTTTTCATCCAAAAGCTCACACTTCTTTTCATTGAAAAAGGTGTTCCTTGTAACACCGAAACACGTGTCTGCAATCATTTGCAAGTTTTGTGCTTAATAACGTTGGATTACTGACTTTTTAATTCTCAGCACAAAGATATTTATTCATTATTTAGTTGGCTTAAACGGGCCGTACGTTTGCATTCTACTTTCTTTTTTCTTTCTTCTTGCCTTGAATTTTGGTTGTATTTGTTGTATTTGGTAGTTTTGAATTTTGCTTCATTTTTGCCTTGTTACTGTTTTAATTTGATTTGTATTTTTCATAATAATTTGTTCTTATATACTTTGGTATTTTGTTTTTGGAATGTCTCAAATTAATAGGTTTTGCAATCTTCGTATTAAGAAGTTTCGCTTTTTGAACCACTTAAAATTTCTTCAAGAATGTAGGCGCCGGAAAGTTATTCCAAATTTTATTTCTTTGAAATGTAACTTACCACGTTCTGTAAAAATGATAAAGTTATTTTTCGGTCGAAATTGGCTCTACTTAGAGCTTCAATCCAAGAAACTAGGAAACGCCTCTCGTTTATTGAACGTGAGCTCTATGATTTGCATCTCTCTATTTCAAATTCTATTTCTGATTTTGATTATGTTAATAGAACTTCTTAGTCTAGAACCCTTCGTTCTACGGAGAATCATCAAGTTGTTTTGAAAAAGAAATTAGCTAAACTTTGTAGAAATTCGAAAGTTGTTCCTTCGGAAAATTTACCAGTGGTAAATAAAAATGTTGTCGTTAATATTTCAAGTGTTCCTTTAAATAGTTCTGAAATTAATGTTCTAAAATGCAACGATAACTTTGCTCTGGCCAGCAAACCTTCTTTTTCTAAGCTTATTGCTCCTATTCAGAAAGCTTTTAAATTTAGTGCCTTATCATCCAATCAAAAAGATTGCGTTAGGTATCTTATTGCTTCTAATGTGAACTTTAATTCTAGAATTTCCGATCCCGTCTTTACTAATACTGTTCGGCGTACTGTAAAGAATTTAACTTCTAATTCAGATATTGTTGTTACTAAAGCTGACAAGGGTGGTCAAATTGTTGTTCTTGACAAATCATCTTATGTTGACAAAACTAATGATTTGATTTCTTCTGGTCCATACTTAGAGATTTCTAAAGATCCTAGTGAAAATGAGTTAAAGACTATTTCTTCGGCTGTCAAGTCTGTTCAGTCTATTCGATTAAATGTTAAACGCTGTTATTCCTTCTATTGCTAATAGCGCTAGATTTTATGCTTTTCCCAAGGTACATAAAGCTGGCATTCCTTTCAGGCCGATTGTTTCCAATATTGGTACGGCTTCTTATAAACTTGCAAAATATTTAGTCTCTGTGTTTTCTCCTCTTATGAGTAATAATGTATTCACTGTAAAAAACTCTATCGAGTTTGTCAAAAAAATTAAGAATTGCGTTCCAATTAATTCTTTTATGGCTTCTTTTGATGTTAACTCATTATTTACGAACGTTCCGGTCGAGGGTTCATTGTTATGCCTTCAGAGTAGACTGTCTGAATTTCATTTTACCTCTAAGGACATTGAGGATTTAGTTTTCCTTACTCATACTTGTCTAAGGCAATGTTCCTTTGTTTTTAATGGTAAATTTTATACTATGTCGGATGGTTTGGCAATGGGAAACCCACTTAGCCCCATCCTTAGTGATATTTACATGCATTACTTTGAGGTCAAGTTGTTTCAGAAACTACAGTTTCAATTCTATGTTCGCTATGTTGATGACAGTTTTGTTCTTATGAACCACGATCAACTAAGCATTGATGATGCTTCATCTATTTTAAATTCCATTGACCCTCATATTCAATTCTCTTGTGCAAAAGAACAGAATAATTGCCTTCCATTTCTGGATGTTCTCGTTTCTCGAACTGAGTCCGGTTTTGAAACTATGGTTTATCGCAAACCTTTTGCTGTTTCCTTACCCTCACATAGATTATCATCTCACCTCCTAATCAAAAATATTCAGCTTTCAACACATATGTTTATCGTGCAATGAATATTTGTTCTTCACCTGAGCTTCTTAATGCGGAAATTAAGAGCTGTTGCTGTTGATAGAGACTATCCGCCCACCTTAGTTGATTCCATTTATAAAAAACTTTGCAAAAAATCTCAAACTGTTGTTCTTAATAGAACTTTTAACACTAAGAATTTAGTTGTTCTGCATTTCTTCCCTGGTATCAGTTTTCAGGTTGCTAAGATTCTGAAGCGATTCCAATTCCAAGTGGTATTTTCTCCTATTAATAAACTTTTTTTCTCTTCTCTTAAAGATTCTATTCACCCTCTTAATTGCTGTGGGATCTATAAAATAGTTTGCAATTGCGGACTCGGATACATCGGACAGACCCGCCGTTCTTTGAAATTTCGGTTAAAAGAACATCAAAGCTATGTGAGAAAACAACAGCTGAATAAATCCAGTATTGCTCAACACTGTTGGAAATCGAATCACTCTTTTGATTTTAATTCTTATCAAATTATCCAAAAATGCCCCAATTCGTTGGATCTTGATTTTTGGGAATCTTTCCACATCCTGAGGAACCGTTCTAATTTAGTTAACGATCTTACTGCAATTCCCTTTTTTTCCTCTGTGTGGACTCCTTTGTTAAAATTGGTTTAGATTTTCTATTATTTTTATGTAAACGTCGTACATTTCTTACTTTTATTTCTCCATTTTTTGCTTTCTTGTTTCGTTTTGTGATTAACTAATTCCAATATGTTTATCCTTCACTCTGTTTTTTTTCTGCATTTCTCCATTTGATACATTGCTTCCATACATAGTTTTTTTCCGCTGGTAAATTTATTGCTAATTTATTATGAGTGGTTTCATTTTTGGACTTTTTGCATTGTTTATGGGTTTTCTTTTAAAATTTATTACTTAACGGTTTTTTTTTCCTGATGGAATTATATAATAAATTTTGTCTCCAGGTGTCATTTTATCTTTTTTGTTTTGTTTAATTTCTATTTTTTGATATTTATACTATCTCCTGTTCCACCGTGTTGCTTTTCTCGGATGACTTTTCATCCAAAAGCTCACACTTCTTTGCATTGAAAAAGGTGTTCCTTTTAACACCGAAACACGTGTCTGCAATCATTTGCAAGTTTTGTGCTTAATAACGTTGGATTACTGGCTTTTTAGAGTGTATGTCTTTTCACAAACAAGTGACATTACTATGGGCAATGGTTCTGCAGGCTCATAAAATGCACTTCAAGATGTTGAAATTGCATAAGAGTTAACGACTCATCCAGTTAGTTGTACTCAAGCTACAATGCTTTGTCTTGTATTACTTCCTTTTATAAAAAAGGAAGTATTGTATTGGCGAAAAAATTTTCACTCAAAAATCGGTCTTAATTTCCATTTTTCTCACCCCCGAAAAAATGTTGAGGTTCTTTTTCGACCCGACCACACGTGGATATATGCCTAGAAATCTACAGATACCCGAAATATCGATTTTGACGACCCCCAAGTTAATTACAAGAAATTTTCTCGAGACGTCCGTATGTACGTATGTATGTGCGTATGTGTGTATGTATCTCGCATAACTCAAAAACGGTATGTTCTAGAAAGTTGAAATTTGGTATGTAGACTCCTTGTGGGACCTAGTTGTGCACCTTCAATTTTGGTTGCATTCGGATGTTTCTAAGGGAGTCTTTTGCCCCTTTTTGGGGGGAAATCATTGTTAATTTCGATGCAAACTCAAGTGGTGTTATAATTTGTCGGACACTTGGCGATATATCGCCAATCTTTAGGTCGACAAGTTTTGTCGCCAACTTGGCGACAAATTTGGCGATTTTTTTTAATTATAAATTTGATTTTAATTTGGCCACTGTTGATGGTATTTGGAGAGTAAACAACTGAATCACATTAAAATTGCCAATGATGCGGAAATGACATTAAATTAGAGTAAAAGGAAGTCATGTGATGCACACATCAGCTCGTTTTTTATTGTCCCACTAGTCAGTTAGGCAACTATACCCTTGTTTTATAATGCAATAGTTTTGCTTTTATCATAAGTAATAAAATATGACTTAGTAATTGTTTGCTATCATGGTAGTTTAGTGCAGAGAAAATAAAATGTACAGTATAAACGAATGTCAACGAACTATAAAGTACAGTACAAACGAAAAAAAGCTATCTTAATTAAAATAATTAAAAATATACCTAAAACACTTTCAAAAATGTGTTACAAACAGCTTACTTTTTCACCGCAATAATAACATTTTTTACTTCCTTTTACAAAAAAGAAGTATTGTATTCGCGAAAAAATTTTCACTCAAAAACTTTCTCTAATTTTCATTTTGCTCACCCCCGAATGAATGTTGAGTTTTTTTTTTTTTTTTTTTTTTTTCAACTAGACCACACGAGGATAAATGCTAAGAACGTATAGGCACGCGAAATATCCATTTTGACAATTTCCGAGTTAGTTACAACGAGTTTCCTCGGGACGTCTGTATGCACGTATGTGTTTTTGTGCGTATTTGTGGATGTGCGTATGTACGTATGTGTGGATATGCGTATGTGCGTATGTGCGAATGTACGTATGTGCGATGTGCGTATGTGCGGATGTGCGTTTGTGCGGATGTGGTAAGTATGTCGCATAACTCAAGAACGGTATGTCCTAGAAAGTTGAAATTTGGTACGTATACTTCTAGTGGGGTCTAGTTGTGCACATCCGCTTTTGGTTGCATACGGGAGTTTCTAAAGGGGTCTTTTGCCCCTTTTTGAGGGGGAAATCATTGTTGATTTCGATGTAAACTTAAGTGGTGTTACAATTTGGCGGATACTTGGCGATATATCGCCAGTCATTTGGTCACCAACTTGGCGACAAATTTGGCGATTTTTTTTTTTTTTTTTTTTAATCTGGTTTCAATTTGGCCACTGTTGGTGATATTTAGAGAGTAAACTACTGATTCACATTAAAATTACCAATAATTGGAAAATGACATCAAATTGGAGTAAAAGGAAGTCATGTGAGGCACATATCAGCTCGTTTTTTTTTTTTTCCTTTTTTTTCACTTTGCTTCCAGTTATCTATATATATAAAAATGGATGTATGTTTGTGGGTGTGTGGGCATGTGTGTATGTTCCTTATACAAATCCACAGTTTTCGTCGGATTTCTTCCAAATTCGGCACAAAGGTAAATTGTTGCTCAGGAATTCATATAGGCGGGTTTTTGAAAATTTAAAAAGACCCAAAGATGTTTAATTTCATATTTTTAGTCATAAAATTGCTCTTTTCTGCACGAACGAATTTTTATACAGTTGTGAATTTAGTCTAAATGAAAAGCCCGTAAAAAACTACCCTAGATGAAGTTTCTTCAAAGATTAACTTTAATCGTTAAATTTGTGAACATTGGTTCAAAGCAAATGCAAACGGTTATCAACTTATAACCACCAGGAGCTATTTTAAATGCAATCAACACAAAACGTATCCTGAACGATAGCCGGCAGTGCCGTTTAACGATGAGCGTTAAAGCATGTTTGGCGAGAAAGCGGTAGACATAAGAAATGATGCTGTGCATCGTTTCTTGAACTGCGACCTACGAAGCCAAGGGGTCTATAGATACTACTCCTGGTTCTGCTTAATTTGAATGCTACCGTTAAATTATAATTCTTAAACAATGTGTAATTATGAAATCCACAACAGTAAGGGTTGCGTGTAGTTTTTGATCAGTGTTTTTCCCATTAATTTCAGAGAAAATACACACATGAGTAAGGTAATAATGTTGCATTCAATATTGACGTACAATCTTCGACTGTTTCAGCATTAGACTACTTTTATTAAACCACATCTATTTCATCTTTACAACAGAAATTTAATTTAATGTTCTATGATCCTTATGAAACCAATTTGCAATATATAAATTTTCTTTATACTATTCCTTGATTTACGCCAAATCTTTAAGTAATTCGGTTCAACTATAACCGATAACCTAATTCGATTTAATAGAAGTCGCCCCAGGCTGTCAAAGAACAAGGGTAAAAGTACTAATCTATCTATCTATATAAAAATGGATGTGTGTGTGTGTGTTCCTTATACAAATCCCCAGTTTTCCTCGGATTTCTTCCAAATTTAGCAGAAAGGTAAATTGTTAATCAGGAATTCATATAGGCGGGTCTTTTGAATTTTAAAAAGACCCAAGGTGGTCTAAATTCATATTTTGCGTCATAAAATTGCTCTTTTCTACACGAACATATTTGTGCATAATTATGAATTTAGTCTAAATGAAAAGCCCGTAAAAACTGCCCTAGATGAAGTTTCTTCAAAGATTAACTACTATCGTTAAATTTAGAAACTTTGATTCGAAGCTAATAAAAATGGTTTGCAACTTATAACCACTAGGAAATATTTTAAATGCAATCAAAACTAAAGGTATTCTCAAAGTTGTATACGATTGACGATTCGCGATTAGCGTAAAGCATGCTTAGCAAGAAAACCGAACGAAATCGAAATGCTGCTGTTTAGCGTTTTTTGAGTAGCTTCCTGCAATGCCGGAATGCATTGCGATCTCCGACAATTCTACTTATTTTGCATGCTTTCTTTTGGTATTTCCGTTGCGGTAATGGTAAAACGAAATTATAGATCAGTATTTCCCACATGAGCAGCCCAGAAAATACCAAAATCAGCTCGGTATCAATAATTCATTATTATCCATGTACAAGTTTCAACAATTTAATGTTGGGTGACCATTAAAACCAATATGCATATGTTCTTTATACTATTCCATGATTTACGTCGGATCTTTACCTAATTCGGTTCAACTAAGTTTAATCACTGAAGGCTAACAAAGAACAAGGGTAAAAATACTAATTTCGCAAATAAATTGCAAAATAACCATATTTGTGAGTAGGAATTTGTAGCGTATCTGGAATTTGTTTTTCAAGGCGGAGGGGGATGGTCATGACGTTTCTTACATGCAAATAAACTACCATACTAGGATTGCCAAAGCGTACTAAAATTAAAGGTTGTGTAGCTTTTTTACCCGCAAAACCACACGGAAATATCATTTGGCGGAATTCATACAGTTTGGGAGAGTTGGAGTTTTAAATTTGGAAAAAATTCAAATAAATACTAATTTAAATTTAAACTTTTTTAAACTGCAAAAAAATGCTATAATGCAAAAAATTGCTAATATATGAATGGAAAATTATCACTGTAATAGCTTAAACTCTCTTCAACAGTATAGGGATAAGGTGAAACACTTTGTATCTCACGTGTAACCACAATGGATGATTAAGTGCTATAAATGTATTTGAGATGTAACTATTTTAAATATAGATAACTTTATGTTACTTGCTCAATGTTGGTTTCACTCACAAATGAAATTCTTCTTGCTGCTGGGAGGGAGACTAAGAACAATATTTAGGAGAAAGTTTTGAATTAAATTTATGGATTAGAAAATTTTGAATCATTTAAGTTTTAAATTTTTAGACTACGTTTCGAAACGCGAAATACATTTTGTTTGCTTTTAAGCTGTGTATAAGGGGAACAAAATATACAACAAGATTCTGTAAAATACAACAAAATATTTGTCTATTATACAGTTGTAAGTACAAACAAGACGATTTTTTTTAAATTTTCCGGCCTGCAAATAATTAAAAAACAAAATCTAACACGGATAGTGACCAAAATGCGCACGCTTACTTCTTTCTCTATAACGCAGTTTAATTGATGGTTTTTAAATAGTGCGTGCAATAAGTTCACGTGCACCCATTTCCATTTTTAATGTTTTTCATAACTTAAAATGATGACTAATGTAGTCAGTAGACTCATTCCCACCTCTCACAACGACTGTGTCTCTATAAATTAAAATTTTGATGTTCTCTAAAGTATACTCTGTCTGAAGCAACAAACTTAAATGCGTGCTCTCTCTACCTGCATCAGTGTGAGATATCATGTATAACATTTACGGCAAGTATTACGTTTTAAAATGTTGAACTAGAACTTAAATCTGGACAAATTTTAAATCATTACAAGACATTAATATTATTGCCTAACTGTCATTTTTACATACGAAAATAGAAATTTGACGTCAATATAAGAAAATAAAATGTAGCTGACGTGCGTCTTTTTAGGCATGTTACACTTATTCGATTTTACTCTACGGCATGGCACTAAATAACCGTGGAAAGAGCGATCAGACACATTTTCTAAAGTTTTTTTATACCAAGCAACTTTTTCTGCGAAATGTGCTTGCCTGAAAACATACAAAATAACCTACCACTTGATACCTTCATTCGAAAAACACCGCCAAAAAATCCGAAAAACGGAGTGTTATCGTCTATTAACAACACTGACTGAATTCTTTTATTTTCTGTACGGTGGACTGTCTATTTAGCTTTTGGACATTGAGGATGATTTGAAATTAATTTAAAAATATTATGACTGTATCCAAGAAGACTATTTTGTATATATTTGTGCCTGATAATAGGTATTTTTTTAGGTAAGCTCACTACTCTTTCTAAGGAAAAAATCAATGATTTATTTCCGAATAAAATGTACGTGAAAAGTGCTGTTGCATTTTTTTAAGTCTTGCGGAAAGCAAAACCTACAAAGGCAGCACAACGCTTTTCTTTCGAAGCATTACGTAAAAGGTTGTCCTACAAGATGTGCAAAAGACAGTCCAAAAGATATGCTGCATTGAAAAGCACCCGGGCAACGCCGGGTAGTAAGCTAGTCATATTATAAAGTATGCGAGTAAACATAATCAGTCTATTTGCAAGTCTATAACTCTTTTATGGTAAGTTTTTGATCATAATATTTTTTCAAATAATATATTTAAGTCCCTGGAGGAAAGTTTAAGCCCGGATATGTTGATTGAATTGAAAACTAAACAGTTCGTTTTACTGTTTTGAAATACGTATTGTGTTCTTGAAAAGAATTTGCCCATAGTTCTGTCACTTGGTTGTGAAACTACACATATTCTAGTTTGAAATGCAGGCAGTAAGTTGTATACTGACCCTCAGTGCACAGACATACAAGCCCCTAAAAAGTACACTTTTTATCATGTTTTGATGCCAAAACTGCTATTTTTTGCAGCAGTGACTATTAACCATGCATTTAATGAGCCTATTTAATAATTTATATGTATTCCTACACAAATTGCTCGCAAAAACTTTGGCTGAACCTCAGTGCAAGTAACCAGGATGACTCAAAAATAACACATTTTCACTTTCTTCGGCGCAGTTTAGCCACCCCTGCCAGGGTCCACTGAAGGTCAGCCATGAAATTTACGATATATTTCATTTGAGGCACTAGATATGTTGTAATCACAAAGATTACTTTTCCTGATGCTCAATGCGCAGAGATAATTGAATATTAAAAAAATGTCGATTTGAGAAAAACCCTAAGTTGAGACCAACTTTCGGAATTTTTGTTAGTCAAAAAAAAATTTTTTTGGAAGAAAAGAAAAATATATGTGTCTTCTAAAATCATTCAAAGAAACCACTGTAAAAATTTTAGCAAAATCGAAAATTGCATGTATCTGACCTGCCTGACTCTGATAAAAACTGGCTCTTAATATTTATTAGAATACGAAGTAAAAAATTAAAATTACTAACTACTTGATGGGTAAAATATTATTATTTTTTTCTTCCGGAATAAAACAAATAGGGAGTCACATTTTTACTACATTCGAAAAGCTAAGCTTAAAAAAAACTTATTTCAACTGATTTCGTATTTTAACCGTTCGATTAAATGATAAACACGTACTGCCTTCTAAGCCATAACGGTTCAAGCAGCCTATTTTAACAAAGTGTATAAATTTTCAAAAATAAAAACTCTTTTGTTCGATATCTTATCATATATATTATTTCTGTGTAATATTTTTCTGTTGGTATGCGAGATCCTTTTTATTTCTTGAAGATATTCCTCCTTCATTTTAAAGCTTATCGGGCCGGCTAATGACGAAAAATAGACTTACTGTCTAAAACTCAAATTTTCGGAAACGCCCCTTGCTGTTGCAAAACTTTGATGCAGCCTGTAGATCTTATGCAGATTATTTTAAGCAAAATTCTAATTCAATTTTTAAATTTTTCGCGTCGCTTCCGGAGAAAAAAAAATCATAATTAACATTTTTTTAAATAAAGCTGAAGAGCACTGGACTTAGTTGTTCGGTTCAATTGATAAGTTTTTTTTCGGTAGAGCGTTCGGCTATAAACTAGCTGAACTTTGAGCCCGACCGGGCTGTCCGCCATTATAGCTAATTTAGATTAATAATACGCATTACATGTACTCATAACATGCAACAGATAACGCACGTAAGGCAATAAAATGAATGCGACGGGAATGCTCCTTGGCGTTTCGACTCCTTTATGCAAGCTACAGTTATTGTTCAGATAAGTTGACTATTAATCGAAGGATGTTCTTTTTTTTTTAAACATTTGACTCCGTTCAGATAACAAAAGATAATGTAAACCTAAAAAAAGTATTAGATTTAAATTTCAGACCTCAAGGAAATCTCTTTTTTTTTTTTTTTGCAAAAAAACGTTTTCGCTGTATGCTGAAATGTAGATTTTTCTAATAGCAGTGTTCGATCTTTTGTATAAATAAATAAAAAAAAAATACTACGCCAAGTTAAAATTGCGAGTTTCACCCAGTAAACCTTTAAATATTTATTCGAATAGGATGTAAAACATTAAAATTATTATCAACTTCATAAGTAAAAAATCATATTCTACTCTTCGCGAAACAAAAAAAAATGTATTTTGTCTACGTTCCAAAAATTACACTTAAAAAAAGGACTCATTTTAACTGGTTTTGGTTTTGAATTTTAAGTGTTCGATTAAAAGAAAAACATGTGCTGGCATTCAAGCCGTAATTGTTAAAGCAGCCTGCTATGGGAAATTGTATCAATTTTCAAAAATGAAAACACTTCTTTTCAATCTTATTTATTATTTCTCTAGAATGTTTGTTTCAATAGCTACGCTAGATCTTCCTTATTCCATAATCAAATTCCATGTTTTACGAATAATTTTAAAGCGTATTATGCTGACTAATGACAAAAGATAGACGCATGGTCTTTTTTTTTTTTTTTTGGCAACAAGCTTTTTTGCTGTTTTTATTACACATTGCTTCAATGAATAGCATCCAAAAACGAAGGCGCAATTGCTCGGTTGGTTGAAGTGGCATGCTGATTATCACAATGGCGCCAGTTCGAATCCGTGCCAGAAAATGGATGCCTCAGTTGCCAAATCGATAAACTCCACTTTTCTTTAAAAAATCCTTATTTCTGCTTTAATAGTATTTAATGTATGCTTAGAATGGGAATTTATATTAAACTTTTGGTTCAGTACATTTCTGATCCTGCGATGGCCGAAAATGTAACACGAGGGCTCATTCACTCCTATGGATAACACTATCTTCGTAATCACTTTTCTCGACTTTTTGTTTTATGGAGTTAATCGATGTGGCAAGTGACGCATCTAAATTTCGCTTCAATGTTTCTTTTTTTTCCGTTAGAGGCTCACATAGGCAGGATTGTATTTCTTATAACCCGTTTTTTCACGAGTCACTCACTCACATTTTTAATGATATTTATGATTGCATTGAAAATATGTACAACCAAAAAGTGAACGGTGATAACATTATCACAACATTGTATTTAACTAGTTTTGTTGCTGATGTCTTCAAATTACATGCATTCTTTTGTGCGTTTACTTTTTTCCGTTTACTTGAATTCGTTTACTTTTTTCGATTCTTCTTCATAATATTCTTTCTTTGAAATTTTTAAAGCATGAAATACCACATGAAACGATTCGAAGCACAGTGAGGAGTTCCGCACGGGTCGACTAGTTCCACCTATTATCTTTTTTAGTAATATTTTTAAAAAATAAAGACCTTTTTTGAACACAAGACTAAGAAAAGATTGAGTAGTGTAAAACGTATGAAATAGACGTTTTTCCATCGTCAGCGAAAAAAAAACAACAAATTAACTTAAAAAAGAAGAATTTTAAAAATCATAATAGCTATAACTCTAGTTCTATTATAACTATACCTACTTATAAGCACGAAAGAAATTGCATCTGAAGCAGAAAATTTATTATTTTTATTTATATCGTAATTGTATGTGCAAAAGTGTGTTTTTGTTGCTTCATATTTTGAAAAAATATCTATTAAAAGACGTTTTAATATAGAAACAGAAAAATGCTAATTAAAGTTTTGCAAAGATGAGACGGGATAAAATGGGTGCCTCGGAAAATTTCAATATTTTTGTTACCTACCTGTTTTATCTTTAAACCCCCGGCCGTTCTCGAGGAGATGAAGTAGCTGACAGACGGACTTGCACATATTTTAACAGAATGGATAAAAGAACCTGACATAAACTGCAGCCTGCTAATATTGTCAGCTAACAGCAATTCTTAGCACTCTTATTTCTACGGTACAATATGTATATATATATATATATATATATATATATATATATATATATATATATATATATATATATATATATATATATATATATATATATATATATATATATATATATATATATATATATATATATATATATATATATATATATATATATATATATATATATATATATGTATATATATACAGGGGCGGACCGGCTGGCTTTGGCCCAGTCGGCAAAGGAATATTTTGGCCCACCTCTGTCAATTAAAAAAGTGAAATTAAACGATTCTTCTGAGCTCAAGCAAAGACATTAAACTACTGCTAGTTCATGTATTCCTTCAAGTTTCTAAATCACGTTTTAAAATTCTAAAAAAAAATTGTAAAACGTAAAATAAAGCTAACACTGGCACATTTTTTGTGCCCTTCTTTTAAGGGACATGTGCACACATGTCCCTTAAAAGAAGGATACTAATGGTTACAAGTCTTAAAAGACACATCTTTAGACTTCTATACTGACAACGTTACAACATAGGAAAAACAAGAGGAAAGGTAGGAATCAGGTAAACTCCCCTGGAAATTTTTCGAAATTGGTTGCTCTATATAGGAAGGAGAAAAGAATTGGCAGAGGATGTTCTAGTTTCGTTCTAAGCTATATTTTCAAAATTGATGATTGAAAGCTAGATTTCGCAATTTTCGGTAACCTTAGAGGAGAGGGAAAAGAAGGTTCCCCCACGATTTTGTTTCAATTTCATTTTTTTCCTTTCAAAATTGAAGTCCATATAAGTCTATCTTTGTTTACAATAGAATGTAGGGGGGGCTATTTCCGGAAATTCTCCGAAATGTGAAGTTTTGGACATGCAATTTTAGGCTACTCTTGTTAAATTTAATTGAACAGGAAAGAATATCGGGGCTTTCTACAAAAACTTTTCGACGTTGAACTATTAAAAAACGCAAAATTATCTTTGGTCACGTTAGAAAGAGAAGGAGGCTCAGTGATCATATTTGGAAGCATTTCAAAACTGAAGTCTACTCGACCCAATTTTCGAGTACATTCAGTTACTATAGGAAATCCGGCGACTCTGTTTCGGAATTCTTCTACATTGAAATTTTTAAAATCATAATCTTACAATATGTTTGAAAACATTAAAAGGAAAGGACACAGGTTTCCCTTGTGTTTCCTCCAAGATTTTTGAGTGGGTGCCGTGCCCTTCCGCTTTTCAGCCAACCTTTGACACTTAACTTAATCACTTCTTCTTGCCCCTTATAAGTTTTAACATAACTTAACAAAAGCAAATTTTTTTCGAAAGGAAACGATTCACACAAGCCTGTCTTAAAACGTCACTCCCCCGTTTTAATCACTTATCCACAAGAATCTGATTAGAATATATGTGATGTTTTTAGAATTATTTTTGAAACTAAACATTAAAAAGCTTTTCAATATTTTCAAAATAACTGCTATCGAAAACACTTGGATATTGTATGCACTTAGTATACCAAAAAGTAGAAAAGGCACCTTTTTCATGTGACAAAACTTCTATCAAAGAAGTGCCCTTTTATCTGACAGCGCACTGCCCCTTTTTTTGGTCTTAGGGGAAACATTTTTTTCTGAAACTGAAATCAATTTTAGGCTATAGAGCAAATAAAAAATTACGTAACTCTCCCATGGAAATTTTTAAACATGAAACTTCAAAAACTATCTTTAGTGACTTTAAGGGAATGGCGAAGGTTGGAAGACTTTGTCTGGAATTTTTTCTATATTTAAATCTAAAAAAACACAATTGAGAGCCTTGATGCAAGAACCAGGTAAGTCCAGACTTACTCACTGTTGTTAAGACCAACAAATAACACACCAGTGTCCAATAAAAACTCTATTTTCTTTCCTTCATTATTTACAACAAAGTAGAGATCTGATCTTACATTTGTGTTCTGTTGTTGCACCAATCGGAACATCTATATTGTTCACACGCAAAAATAAATTTAAAAAGAAAAAAAGGACTTACCTGGTTCTTCCATCAAAGCCTTCAATTATAAACTATCGTTGGTGATTTTAGAAGAAAGCCTTGACGTTACCAAAAGTGGACTCTCTTCCGAAGTTTTCCGAATTTGACTTTCTAAAACCTCGACTTGAGGCTTTATTTGGAAACGATAGGAGAAGGGGTGCGAGGTTCGTCCTCCTCGAATCTTTAATCATAAAACTTTTCTAAATTTTAAGTCAATTTTAAATTTTTAAGGGTATTAAAGTGTTCAAGGATGCTTTTTTAAGATTGAAAGTCTTATTTAGGCTATCTTTGAGGACGTAGAAGTGTCAGGAAGTCCCCAGAGCTTTTTTGTCATTGAAGATTTAAAAATGCAATTTTTGGCTGTATAGTGCACGTTACGACTGTGTGTACTTAAAGTATTCACAGTCTTAAGTTAAGTACGTGTACTCTCCCTAGGAAATTTTTCAAAATTGAAGACCTAAAAACGTTTTCTACACTATGTTTGATGACGTAAAGGGGAGGATTCTGGGTCTTCCCTAGGAAATTTATAAACTTCAAGGCTTCAAAATGGTTTTGGGGAAGTAATGGTAGATTTAGGAACTCTCCCTTTTGAGTTGAAATTTTGTTCTGTTTCAGATTCAGTTTATCGCTTCCCCGTATGCGATTCTGAGATGAAAGTACTCGTAGCAATAATTTACGATCGACCAATGAAATCTCAAGCTAACTTACAGCATTTAGTTGAACTTGTCACAACCAGCTGAGTACATAGTGAATAAATCAGTTTTCTTTTTCCAGTTGACACGAAAAATAAAGAATGTTGTCCTCTTATATTTGTTGCCCAATTCTAAATGGGCAGTCAACAATTTTCGTGGCTGCAGAGAGCACGTTTTTGATTTCTCTCAACAGTTGTTCTAGCCTTAAATTCATTTCACCATGAAATGGATGCATAAAGATAGCTGGTCTACGACTGAGATATCATTTACCACAGTGGTGCCCGACCTACAGCCTGTGGACCACGTGGGCCCGCGAAGCTGATCTATGTGACCCGTTGTATTCAATGTTATGTGAAACGTAAAATATATTCTGAAAAATTTCAAACGCATTACATCTTTATTCGGTCTTAGGAAAGATTGATGCAAAATTTGAAGCCAAGTAGTCATATAGGTATTGGTTTTCAAAAAACAGATCCAAAGTTTGTATCAATAAAATAATCATGCAGTAACAATGAAAGCAAGTTTTGGCTAATAATTGCCTTTTATTTTCTTTGGTTTCCCATTCTATTTAGGAAAAAAATTTATTCTGACCCGCGGTATTCCTCTTAATATGAGGTTTGGCCCGAGGTAAAAATAAAAAAGGTTGGACACCACTCACACACGCACACATGCATAGCATCAATCTCAGTTTTGTAGAACTTTTCCCATTTTTTACTTTATTCACAATTTCGACTTGAATTTGAGAGACAAGAAATTAAGTTATTTTTTGAAGAAAATTTGCTTCACAAAAAAGAGTCAACTATTTTAAGTTGGCCCCCAAAGCAGTTGGCCCCTTAAGCAGTTGGCCCAGTCGGGGATCCCCGACTAGCCGACCTGGCCAGTCCACCCCTGTATATATATATATATATTTACAGGAGTAGTATTAGGAACAAGATGGATGAATTGAAAAGCATAGTTATGGATGAGAAGTTGGATGTTATTGGAATTACAGAGACATGGGCTACCGAATCTGATGCAGAGTTATTACATATTGCTGGGTATAATTTGTTCAGACAGGATAGAGTAGGTAAAAGAGGTGGTGGGGTTTTATTTTATGTTAGAGACAATTTTATTTGCAATGAATTGGTCATAAATGATAAGCCTACTGATATTGATATGGTTTGGCTGGAGTTGATGAGCAGTAAGGGGAAAAAGCTAAGGTTTGGAAACATTTATAGGCCACCTAATTCAAACCAGGGACAAGATGAACAGATGTACCGTATTATTAGTGACATGTCCAGTAAGGGATCCGTTATCATAATGGGGGATTTCAATTTTCCGGGTATTGATTGGAATAATTTTTATTCTGGTAATGGCAAAGAAGAGGAATTTTTAAAAGTAATTGGTGACTGTTTCTTAGATCAAGTTGTAACTCAGGGAACTCGAGAGGAGGCAATTTTGGATCTAGTTTTTTGTGACATAGGTAGTTTTGTTCAGGGGTTGAGTGTAGGGGAGCATATTGGAGATAGTGATCATAACAGCATTAGGTTCCGGGTTAAATTTGAAGTGTGCAAAGATGATAATTTTAGGTTTGTGCCCAATTTCAGAAACACCGATTTTGTTGCACTTAGGCAGAGCTTGAAAGAGGTTTTTTCGTCAGGGTTGGAAAATAGCGACGTAGATCAGCAATGGACGGAATTTAAGGATAAACTTGCTAAAACCGTTGGGGACTATGTTCCATTTAGGAGAAAAGGTGTTAGTACCAAAATTTGGCCCATGTGGTTCTCCAGGGAGACTAAAGAAGCTCTTAATTATAAGCAAGCCACTTTTCGTAGTTTTAAAGAAACTGGTCAGAGTGCAGAGAGACTCCAGTATAGTAAGGCAAGGCGAAATTTTAAGTATTTGGTACGGATTCAGAAAAGGGAATTGGAGCAAAGGCTGGCAGATGACATTGATGGGAATCCTAAGAGGTTTTTTGCTTACGCTAATTCTGGGAAAGCTCGAAACAGTCAAATTGGGCCTTTGGTTGATGAGTATGGAAATTTAATCCAAAACGATAGGGATATTGCAAATGTTCTAAATAACTTTTTTCCAGTGTGTTTAACGATAACTGTATCTCAACAGTTGACACTAACAAGACACAAGCTATTATACAGCTTGAGGATTTTGTATTTTCCAGGGAGGAAGTTTTATTTCATTTGAAAAAGATTAAAGCAACTAAAGCTCCGGGACCAGATAATATTTATCCAAAAATTTTAGTAGAATGTGCAGAGGAATTAGTGGATGTTATTTTGATTATTTTCAATGCTTCTTATAACTCGGGGACGGTGCCAGAGGACTGGAAGCTGGCTAACATAACGCCACTCTTCAAGAAGGGGTCTAAAGGTATTGCTGGGAATTATAGACCTGTAAGTTTGACTTCGGTGATTTGTAAGATTTTCGAAACTTTGATCAAAATTAAGATCATGATGTTCTTAGAGACTAATAGTCTGTTGACTAGTTTGCAGTATGGTTTCAGGAAAGGTAAATCCTGTACTACTAATCTATTGCATTTCTACGACAAGGTTACCTCAGCTTTAGATAACAAAAAATGTGTGGATGTTGTTTATATTGATTTTCAAAAAGCTTTTGACAAGGTACCGCATGTTGCTCTTCTCAGCAAGTTAGCTGACATTGGAATAGGAGGAAAAACTTTACTTTGGGTAAGAAATTGGCTTACTGGTAGGAAGCAAAGAGTAGTTGTGAGAGGAAATCACTCTAATTGGAGTGATGTTTTAAGTGGGGTTCCTCAGGGATCAGTTTTAGGGCCTCTTTTGTTTATTATATTTATGAATGACATCAATGAAAATATTTCTGGAAGCATGAATTGTTTTGCTGACGATGTAAAAGTTATGGGGATTGTCGAAAATGAAGAACAAGTAAAACAGCTGCAAGAGGATTTAGATCATATTACTAAGTGGGCAGATAAATGGGGTATGGCAGTTAATGTAGGGAAATGTCAAGTGCTACACTTAGGTCATGGAAATAAGCGTATGAGATATCGTTTACAGGGTTCAGTCATAAATCAGGCAGAAAATGTTATGGATCTGGGTGTCTGTATAAATCAGGACTTCAAGTTTAGTCAACAGTGCAGTATTGCTAGTAACAAAGCCAACAAAATGCTTGGGTTCATCAATAGATCTATTTCAAACAAATCTAAGAAAGTTCTTCTGCCTTTATATAGGAGTTTAGTAAGACCTCATTTGGAGTATGCTGTGCAATTCTGGTCGCCTTATCTGAAGAAAGATATTTTTGTATTGGAAAGGGTTCAAAGAAGGGTAACTAAATTAGTAAGGGGACTCTCAGATTTAGATTATGATACCAGACTTAATAGGCTTAACATGTATAGCCTAGAGCAAAGGAGAGTCAGAGGGGACATGATTCAGTTATTTAAATTTATCAAAATGAAAGATGTAAATGGATTAAATTTTTGCGGGGAAAGCAGGACAAGGGGTCATTGTTTTAAGCTATTTAAATCTCAGGCTAACTTGGAAATCAGGAAAAACTACTACTTTAGCAGGGTCGTGGGCACTTGGAATAGCTTACCGGAAGAGGCGGTAATGAGCAAGGGAGTGGATAGCTTTAAGAGGGCCATTGATCTTCATTGGGGACTAATTAATTGACCAGGACCAGCCTAGCTGGGCCCAGAGCCTGTTGCTGGTCGTCACATTTGTATTTGTATTTGTATTTGTATATATATATATATATATATATATATATATATATATATTAATTATAGCTATAAAACGCTTCAGGGGCCTCCATGTCCGAGCGGGGAAAGCACTGCTTCGAGTACCTGAGTTTGTTGATTCGATTCCTACCGGTGCCCTGCGTGTTCTTTTCTCTTGTGATATAAATATTACTTGTGTTATCATGTGTGTAAATAAAAGAAAAATGTGTTGCGTGTTGCTTTATTAGATATTCACCCTCCTTGTGAGTCATTGGCACCTCTCTTTCCCACAGCTGTGGGATACTTCGACAACAACAGCAACATAAAACTTAACGAGCTCGAAGCGATTTGTCGGATATGACTACAAATCGAGAAAAAATGAGCGCTAAGTTAATTTGAATTTCTACTTATAAAACTAACACCAATGTTGAAAATTCAATATGAAAATATATTTTAACAGACTTTGTAATTTCACAAAAGAAGCTTTTTTTAAACGTCCTTTATTTCTACAAATATTTAGTTTTCGTGAAACGCACTCAAAGTAAACTTTAGAGATAATTCCTTGCATGCAACAAAAATACGCACTTTCCTTTAGTTTTAGTGTGCATAAGCATGCGATGCTACTCTTTTGTATCAACAAATTCCTAAGGGGTTTTCCAGAAAACGAACAAGTATACAGCTTTCATCATTTTTAAAATGTAATTAAAATCCCTAATCAGCTTAACATTTTATGCTAATGATATTTCAATTTAAAAGCGTTTTACTTTACCAAGCATTTGAAAGATTATAAAGTTAATGTCCTTGTGGAAAATAATCATCCGAATCTGTTAAATATTCGAAAGCTTACTCAACTTCTCGATATTGTATTTTAAAAATAAGGGAAAGTGTAGGCAGTTATGCAAATGGCGCAACTGTATGACCAGCCTTTTTTGAAGAAAAGTTCGGCTGGAGTCTGGACTCTTTTTTTTTTTTTAAATTTTTATCAGGGTCTATGTGTATGTCTCTTTCAGGAACCATAAATAGCGGATCAATGTTAACACCACTAAAAGATTCTGAATGTTCAAAAAACAGATTTGAAGTTTTTCAAAGTCATTTCGAACCTCAAAAATTTATTGTAGCAAGTGCTAATCCGTTTACAACTAAGCAAATGGAGTAATTTTTCTACTTTTGATTTTTATTTTCTAATCTTTTAAACCGATAAGTAAATGGTCATATTTACCTCATTTTTTTCCATTTAGTTTTTAAATTTTTTTTCTGTTTATTTTTTTCTGTCTTTATATATTTGAATTATGCCCACATGAAAAAGTTCAAATATATAAAATAATCCCCAACTGACGGATCAAAAATTGGCGAAAGCTAGAAACATATGGAGAAATAATAACAGCAAAAGACATCATATAAAGGTTCGAAAAGATTGAGAAGTTGAAGCTGGTGGAGTTGTTTCATCTGAATTTCTTCTATCCAATGGCAAGTGTGGAGGTATTGATAGTCCAGAGGAAACACGGTTATCGACGAACAGACAGATTTGCAGAACTTTTATTAGCAAACTGAGTAGTTCAAAACTTATAAAATAAGGCCTTTTTTCGATCGTCAGCGAAAATGAAATTACAGCTAATGAATATAAAAAATCAGAAATTGCGCACTATTTATACATATTAGCAGCAATACCTCTACTGTTATTTGACTTAAAAGCATGAAAAAAATATCATCTTCCGCAGATAATTCATTCTTTCGATTGGTATCAAAATTGCGTATGTGCAAGTATGTTTTTGTCTTTACATTTTCTAAAAAATGTTAAAAGACGTTTTAATTAATATATATGCTAATTAAAGTCTTGCGAAGATGAGACGGAGCCAAATGAGTTCATCGGAAAATTGCGGATTTTTGTCTTCTGTTTCAACCCTTAACATCCTGCTGTTCAAGAAGAGATCAGGTGATTGACATGCAGACGCGCATAGATTTTAACAGAATGGATAAAATAACTTGAAAAATAGTCAATTCTGGTTAATAGGACCATATTGGGGCGGGACCACTTTTTTCCTAATAACCGGCTGGGCCGATTAACCGAACAGGACCAGTGCAGCTTACCGAAGATGCTATACACAAAACATTTAAATGCCCTTATGATTATTGGGAACCCCATATGTGTGGTGAGCATACAAATATGAAAATTTGCTGTTTACGAAATTTTTCCAATAAAAAATTAATTAAATGAAGCGAATAACTTTTTTATCCCAATTCAACAACTTGTTCTGACCGATACTGTTTTAGTTATTCCTTCCGGTTACTATACATTCAATTCCACAGGTAACTAAAAATCTGAGAGTGAAAAAATTAATGCTAAAAAGTACTAATCGATCATTGAAAATTTCAATGGAATTTAAATTACGTATTTTAAAACTAAACTTTAAAAAAAAAAATTGCGTATATTACTGAACATGCTAACAGAAATAAGAAATTTGAGATTTCACTGATTTTTTTTTATCTTTGCTAGAATAGTTCCGATATACAATGGGAGTTTCGTTAACCATTTTGTTTCCAGTAAACATTGCTGGGTTTAATGAAAAGTTACGGGGAATCATTATTCATTTTTATTGCACTAATTACTAAGTTGGTTGACTTACTTGAAACTCGCTTTAAGTGGGAGATTTTTAATTTTTTCTATTTGTTCTTTTATGCCTTGGTCCGATTAAACGGGTTTTTGGTTCCAATAAGAGAATAATATTAGGCATGTGTATTGGGATTTGTTTTGGCTCTTTAAGATTTGGTCCAAATAAGGGGCTGGTCCGAATAACCAGGGTTCCAATTAAGCGCATTCCACTGTACTGTCAACTGAAATATTCTCAGATACTAACAAAGCTTTGCATTCTTATTAATACAGAACACCGGCCCCTTTTAGAAACTCAAGTACTTTCTAGAAATTTTCCTTACTTTATCCATCTTTACAGAAAATCTTTAAAAATACGTGAACTCACTAATACTTGCAGACTAAGAAAAGAGACATTTCAAAAGTTAATGAACTATAAGCTTAAATGCTTCAGATTTCACTAATCAGGTGTCATCTGAAGTTTAGAAAAGCCAAACAGAATCAGGTATCAAGATTGAGATAGGTGCTCTATCTGATGAAGATTCAGATCAAGATCCAGAAAGAGCGTACATGATCGTACTCTGAAGAGGCCTGGGCAGGGACGGACTGGCTGACTTTGGCCCAGTCGGCAAAATAGTATTTTGGGCCACCTCTGTAAATTAAAAAGGTTAAATCAAACAGTACCGGATCTCGATTCTTCCGAGTCAAACTAAGACATTAAACTACCGCTAGTTCCTAGTTTCCTTTAAGTTTCTAAATCAAATTTTAAAGTTCTAAAAAAAGAAAATTGTGAAACGTAAAATAAAGCTACCACTGACACACTTTTACTTACCTTGAAAGATAGATACGAATGGTCAGGGCCTGATTGCTGAATAGGCCAACTAAGCCGTGGCATAGGGCCCCCGATTTTTATGGGCCCCCAAATGATCTAAACTGTTTTAGCCAAAGGTAAAACTGTAAGGATTGACTGTATAACATAACCCCCTAGGACCCCCTGTTCCTATCACTTGGTGAGGTTTAACTACAAAGGGGCCCCGAAAAACCACTTAGCCTAGGGGCCCCTGCTATCTTAATCGGGACCAGCTAATGGTCATAAATCTGAAAAGGCACATCTTTATTCTTCTATGCTGACAACATCGGAAGGACACGAGGAAAGAGAGGAATCAGGTAATTCCCCCGGAAAGTTTTCGAAATTGGTTGATATAGGCTTAATATATAGGCTTAAGGAGAAAAGAATCGGGAAAAGGGGTTCTATAGTTCCCTTCCAAGCGATATTTTCAAAGTTGATGTCAACAACCGCAATTTTACAATTTTCGGTAATGTTAGAGGAGAGGAAAAAGAATGGGTTTCCCCACGATTTTGTCTTATTATTATTTTTTTTCCAAAATTAAAGTCTATTTAAGTTCATCTTTGTTTACAATAGAATGTCGGAGGCTCTTCCCAGAATTTCTCCGAAATGGGAAGTTTTAGAAATGCAATTTTAGGCTACCCTTGGTAAAATTAATGGAACAGGGAAGCATCGGGAGCTCTCTACGAAAACTTTTCGACTTTGAAGTATTAAAAAATGCAAAAATATTTTTGGTCACGTTTGAGAGAGCAGAAAACTCAGTGATCATATTTGGAAGCATTTAAAAACTGAAGTATACTTGACTCAATTTTAAACTACAATTCAGTTACCACAGGGAATCTGGCGACTCTGCCGACATTGGAAATTTAAAAACATAATCTTATTATATGTTTGAGAATATTAAAAGGAAAAAAACAGTTTTTCCAAGTGTTTCCCCTAAGATTTTTTTGGAGGGTGCCGTGCCTTACCTCTTTTAAGCTAACCTTTGACCCTAAACTTAATCAACCCTCCTTTCCCCATAAAAGTTTAAACAAAACTTCACAAAAGCGAATTTTTTCCCAAAAGTTAAAGATTCACATAAATCTGTCCTTGAAACATCACTCCCTCGTTTCAATCACTTATCCATAAGAATATGATTCGAATATATCTGAATGTTTTTTGCATTACCTTTAAAACTAAACATCAAAAAGCTTTCTAATATTTTAAAAATAATTACTATTGAAAACACTTGAACTTTGTAGCACCTATACTAGAAGCACCTTTTTTTATTTGACAAAATTTCTCTTAAAAAGTACCCTTTTTTCAGAACGCGCACTGCCCTTTTTTTGGTCTGAGAAAAACACTAGTTCCCTCTGGGTATTTTTTTCTGAAACTGAAATCAATTTTAGGCTACAGTTCAGATAAAAGGGTTACGGAGTTCTCCCATGGAAATTTCTATCCGTGAAATTTTAAGCTATCTTTAGTTATTTTAAGGGACTGGCGAAGGTTTTAAGATTTTAGCAATTTTTCGATATTTAAATCTGAAAGACTCAAATAAAGGGACTTGATCCAAGAACCAAGTAAGTCCAGACTTACTCATTTTCGGTAAGACCAACAAATAACATCAGTGTCCGATAGAAAGGCTAATAGCTTTACCACATTTTTTACTACAAAGCAGAGGTATGATCTTATATTTGTCTCGTTTTTGCACTAATCGGAACATCAATATTCTCCCCACGCAAAAATTGAATTTAAAAAAAAAAGGAAAAGTTTAGACGTAACTGGTTCTTGCATCAAGGTCCTCAATGGGGTTGTTTCCTTCAGTCAAAAGTACTACTTTTAGTCACTAAAACTGATAGAATAAACAAAAAAGAAAAAATCATGGAACGACAAAAAACTTTCATTTTCTCAACACTTAATTTTAATTAATTTTTAAAATGTCCGATTTTGAAAGTGAGGCGTGGTCTTTATGACGTCACAGGTGATAGATTTTGGCGCATCTCCACTGGCGCCCTGAATGCTTACGCTTACTGTCTACCGCGTTTCCTGGTTATGATAATTCAGAAGCGGAATAAATATTCCGCTCTACGCTTGCTATCAACCATATCTTTGCCAGTACATGTGAGTAAAGAAGCGAATTAAATGTTGCATTTCATCACTTGTGATGTCATGCGCAGAAGCGTAAAAAAATGAAATTTCACCATTTAAAATAATTGTTAAAAAATGTTAAACTTTGCCAAATTATTTAAATAATGGTAAAATCCTATGTTTTTAAGCATGTTCTTTCACAGAAAAATGTTTTTAAGGTTTCGAAAAAACAACCCCATTGTAGACTTTAGACTATCGTTGGTGACTTTAGGACTACAAAGAGACCTCATACCTGAAATATCTTAGGGATCCCGTTAAGTCTCAATCTGACCCTGTTTACAACTAATGTTGCTAAAAAAAAAACCTCCCCCCCCCCACCGGTTGCAATCCTAAACCCGCTTAAGGTCAGAAGCTCTCCCTTCTAAGTCGAAATTTTGTCCTGTTTCAGATTCAGTTTATCGTAGTTCTGGCTTGCTTTCCCGTATGTGATTTTGAGATGAAAATACTCGTATAGAGATAATTTACAAAACACCAATGAAATATCTTAGCAACTGACAGTATTTAGTTGAATTGGTTACAACCAGTGAATACCAGGGGCGTGCACATAAATTTTGGGGCCCGTCACAAATGATTTTTCCCGGCGCCCCTCCATCTTGTTTCTCCCTACATGAATTTCACCCCTCGTTAAAAAAATCTCGGGCCTCCTTCAGGCTCGAAACCGAGCCGACAGGTGTGTCCCCCCCCCCTCCCATTGTGCATGTCCCTACACATTTGTATCAACGGCCCAAGCATGACCCACGCATTTATGGCAGGGCCGGGGCCGCTTTGTCTAATGGTGCAGGCCCCTTCAATTTTTGTTAATAGATGTACAAATATAAGTTTTTGACCCTCTTTTTTCTTCCCGGACCTTTTTTCAGGCCGCGTTTAGACCCCAATTTCTCTGACCTCCTCCCGTTTCCTCAACGTGGGAGCCATGGCCCCCAAAGCTCTAAAAACTAGAGAGAAAGCTGATGAGAGGAAAGCATTCGGGCGTGTAGACTTGGAGGGGGGGATGTCAAATCATTTCACTGTAAGAAAATTCCGAAATGTCACACATTATTTACAGGTAACATTCCGGGATTTCACAAGTTTCCACCATTTTCCTGTGAAAAATAAGTATATTTGTGAAAAGTTTCCTGAATTTCTAATACAAGTTGTATGACTGCAGCCTTCTCACTGTTGTGAGAAATAGTCTTATCTACCAGTGGGAAGATATGCACGTTAATTTATTAGGTGTTTCGCCGACAGTTCTGTAACGCTTTGCTAAATTGACTGCGCACCAAACGAGGGCGAATTGTAGTCTCTGGATGCTGTAGCTCTAAAAGAATTGCAGGAAAATACGCTGTCTGGTATTTTTTTGTAATTCTGCCTTAACTTCAGCCATAGTTGCTAAATTGCTCTAAGATCCATTCTGTTAATTTAGGACGGTGTAAATCTATTACTTTAATCATATCAAATTTTTCTTGGAAAGTTCCCGATTTATTCCAGATGTGACTAGCTTATAAATGAAAGGATTTTGAGTTCTTCTGGAAAGTTGCAGATTAAATTTATTTCAGGATGGTTACTGACTTTCTGCCAAAAACCTTTCTGTTTTGTGCCAGATTTGCCCCTGGCACCCTAGCTGCCTTTTATTTTCCTGAAACTTTTTAAATATTTTTACTAAGGCGAACATTTTAAACTTCCAGGTTTGAAACACGACGGCCTTCAAGTGCGGTATTTCAGTGCAAGAGAGATCGTTGAAAAAAAATTTCACCTATGATGTTGGTCAAGGCAAAATACGTCTCAAATCCTAATTTGAAGATCCCTGCCCACTTGATGTACCTATTCCGTGTATCAAGGACATGCATTATAACTCTCCCTGATCAGCTAAGAATTGGAACCATATGTTCAAGTATAATCTTATGTTTTATGATTTATTTTTACATAGTAAATTTAGCTCATTTTTACTTTCTTTTACAAAAAAGGAAGTATTGTATTCGCGAAAAAATTTTCACTCAAAATTCGGCCTTAATTTCTATTTTGCTCAACCTCAAATTAATGTTGAGTTTTTTTTTTTTTTTTTCAACCCGACCACACGCGGATAAGTGCCTAAGAACAGGTAGACACTCGAAATATCCATCTTGGCATTCCCCGAGTTAATTACAACGACTTTTCTCGTGACATCCGTATGTACGTAAGTATGTATGTGCGTATGTGCGTATGTATGCCGCATTACTCAAGAACGGTATGTCCTAGAAATTTGAAATTTGGTAAGTAGACTCCTAGTGGGATCTAGTTGTGCTCCTCCCTTTTTGGTTGCATTCGTTTCTTCCAAAGGGGGTATTTCACGCCTTTTTTTTGGGGGGGGGAATCATTTTTAATTTCGATGCAAACTCAAGTGGTGTTATATCGCCAGTAAGTTTGGTCGCCAAGTTTTTGTCGCCAACTTGGCGACAAATTTGGCGTTTTTTTAAAATCTGGTTTCTAATTGGCCACTGTTGGTGATATTTAGAGAGTTAACTATTGAATCCCATTAAATTTTCCAATAATGGGGAAATAACATTAAATTGGTGTAAAAAGAAAAACGAGACATCAGCTCGTTTGATATGGATTCAAAACTTTATTTTTGCTATGAAATCTTGTATTTTTCATTTTACTATTTTGCATTAATTTTGCAGCAGAAAAAACTTATTTCATATTACGTTACTCATTTTCATTGCTTCTAGTTTGAAACTTATTTAATTTGATTGTTTTTAGCATTGACGACGATCATTTGTTTTAGTTCAAGCAGCACAACGTTTAACAAACAAATAAGACCATGAACTACAATAATAAAAACATCTTACTAATGTTTCAAATCTTCAAGTATTTACATAAGGAGATGCGTTGAAACATTAATCGGCCGACAGCGTGGTGTAGTGGTTAGATGCTGGTCTTTTATGCCAAAAGGCGCAGGTTCGATCCTGGCTTGAGTCGGTGGATTTTCAAAATGCAGAAGATTGACAGCGTCCATCTCGTATGATTATGCAGCATGTAAAAAATCCCTTAAGTTCTCGTTTGGCGTAGAGTGCTCGTGACAAAAGCTTTGTTTCGTACTTTGGGAAACAAAGAACGAGGAGAGATCTATTTGTGCAGTTTTACATCGAATAGATCCCAGGTCTGGTGGGTAAACTGAGCTTCAAAATTTTCGTCGTAATGGCATCCTCCGATATGGGTGCTACATGAATGAATGGTTGCTATATCGAGGGATCAAAGTGGGTCTGCAAAAGTTAGTGCCTCCAACGCAGCCCCATTAGAAAAAAAAAAAACTTGCGCAAGAGATTCAAATAAACGGCCCCAGTAACCTAATGCATTCAACCTTTACCGAGCTAGAAAAATTATTTTAATTGAACATTTTTCCTACCAAAAGAGATGAAAAAAAATAAAGTAGCATGGATGTAAATGATATTTAAATAAGTCTAAATGTCGACATAAGCAGACACATGTTATTCCACTAAAAAAATCAAATATGATAACATTTTTCAAAATTTAAATTTACCTCTAACGATCTCAAACACCACGCTTTTGGTTACGAAGACACTTCTTTTCATTCAGCTAAAAACTGCATCGGAAACGGCAAGGAGCCAAAATGAATTAAAATGAGAAATCTTGAAAAAGAAAAATCTACGCTGCCTAAATCCTCAGACATGCATTTCCATTCTGCTTTCACTCATTTGCTTAAAGTTCTCGGACAAGACGGGGAAAAACGTTATGCTATTTCTTTTTCCGGGAAAAGATTTTGTTTCGTAATGAACTTTGTGAAAACAATTACTTGAAAACAAGATTAATTCTACTTATTTTTAAAACAATTAAGTCTTGCGTGTTATCATATAATTAAAGTACTTTTGCGAGCACGAATGCTGAATTTCCTGGGAGAAGTGAATGATAGTTTAGAGATATTTGGTACTTACGTGCTCTTGATGCGAGTAAGTTTTAAGATGATTACTGAAATAGCTTAATGGCAAAAACATTCGCATTAAAATTTTTTAACAGTGATTGAATAAAATAAATTGTATTCATGCCCACCAGTCTATCTTAGATATGAAGCAATGAAAGGTCATTTTTAATTGCAGCAAATCTTTGTATTATTGAATTAATAGCTTTTTATTACAAATAATTCGTTTATTGAAAAACATTCGTAGTGTACAGTTTTCAGAGCGATTGAATAAAATAAATTGTTCCATGCACAATAGTCTACCTCAGCTATAAGGAGGTGAAAAGTCCTTTCTAACAGCAACATATATTTTATTGTTAGATTGATAGCTTTTTGTTACAAATTATTCGTATATTTAAAAGCATTCGCACTGTATTTTTTAACAGTGGTTCAAAAAAAAAAATTGTAATCAGGTATCCAAGAGTGGGTATGGAAATAAATTTTATCCACACCAGCCAGTCTATCTGAGGTATAAAATAATGAATGTCATTTGGAATAACAACAGATTTTTTTTTTTTTTTTTTTTTGTAAATTGATAGCATTTTTTAAAAAATTATTGGTATATTTATGAACATTCGTATTGTACATTTTTAACAGTGATCGAGCAAAATAAAACGTATCTAAGCACAACAGTCTATTTCAGCTATTAGACGGTGAAAAGCCATTTCCACTAACAACAATATTTTTGTTGGTTAATTGATAACTTTTTGGTAACAAGTTATTCGTACATTTTAAAGCATTCGGTGCTTTTTTTTTTAACTGTGATTGAATAAAATATTTCGTATTCATGCACACCAGTCAATCTCAGCTATAAAGCAATGAAAAGTCATTAGAAATAGCAACATAATTCTTAATTCCTAAACTGAGAACTTTTTGAGAAGCACATTTAACCAACTGCTCATTTTTTATTCATACGGAGTAAAAAATCCAATTTGGATATGCATTGTACTATCAAATATAATTTAAAAATTGAAAGTACTTCTCAAGAAGTGGAATAGGGTGGCCTAAAGCGGGTAGGGTTTCGAAGAACGCTCGAAAATTGTAGTTTTTGGATTTTAATCGAAACAATTTCGGTTTTATTTCCTAACAGGGTTCTTGAACTTCAAAATAAATAGTGATTTTTGTATTATTTCACACCCAATATTTATGTCTTATCAAACTTTACAAACATGTGAAAAACCTGCTTTGCCTTACCATTGACCCCAAAGCGGGTAAGCTTAACTAATTGTGGTTTGGTACATTTTCCAATCAAATATGAAGTTATAAATGATTAAAATAGTTGATTAGCTACCTGCCATTATATAAAAAAAATATAAAATAGTTGTACTTATCCAATTTAAAGTCAGTACATTTGTTAATAAAACATAAAGAAATAACTGAGTTAATTAATAGACTAATGAATTGACATCCTAAAAAATAACTTTTTAAAGTTATACTTATCCTACTGAAAGAGAAAATCTAAGTCAGCACACGAGTCAAGAAATTTTAAATAAATATATGATTAAATCATATACCTGCTTTGATCGACCCGCTTTGCCCAAAGTCACGTTTTTTATTTCAATAATTATAACCTTAAATTAGTAATTCAAAAAAAACGGAATGACCATCTTAGTTTATAGGTGGATAGTAAGCTGGTCTCCGACTAATCACAAGTTACAAAATTTCTTTCGTTTTTTAATGTCTCTTTTTTTTTTTTTTTTTTTTGTTTTAAGCCTGGTTGCGCTGATAATAACTCAGGGGAGTTCGGGTAAACACGACATACATATTCGTCGCCGCTAACACACCATTGGGGCGCATACGATGGCCTACCCGCTTTGGGCGACCTACCCGTTTTAAGCCACCCTTCCCTACATTATAAATGTGTGTAGTAAATTTCGAAAAATGTTCCACTAACACTAATATCAGATACTACGGCGTTTATATCTAACTCCTTAATTATATAAAAAAGGACAAAATAAGTAATCATTTATTAACTGATTTGTACAGAAATTATTGGTACAAAATTATTCTTATCCCGGTGCATTGTTAAAATGCAAAAGACGCCTCCGAAAAAGAGAAGCCTTTAATTGAGGGACATTTTTTCCTGATCCTCTCAGCTTCGATTAACCAGGGAGCTCAATGTATTCACCTCAGATTAGAGATTGTTTTATTTAAGAGGCATCCAGATAGAAAATTACAAAACTTGTTCTGTAAACGGATAAGAAACGGATATTGAATACTCAGAATCCAAGACACGCATTTTATCCAAAAATCAACTGGTGAAAGGTGGTATGGTCCGCCTTTTTAAGCAATTCGCCTTTTGCGCCAGGGTTGCCGCCTTCGGCGGCTGCTTACACAATTTAGCGACGGTATTAATCAATGTTTTTCTCTATATATCAATATTATCATTCGCCTTTTTACGCCAATGTTAACTTTTTCGGCGGTTGCTTAAAAAAAAAATTGTCGATGGTATTAATCAATCTTTTTCTCTATACATCAATATTATCATTCGCCTTTTTACGCCAAGGTTGCAGCCATCGGCGGCTGCTTAAATAAATTTTGTGTTGAATAAAGTATTTTCTAGATCTACCTCCCGTTATGTCCTTTGGCATATTTTTAAGGGGGGGGAGGGGAGGCACAAAGGGCATCATACTCTCCATGTAAATTTTGTCGGAAAATAACAAAAAGCATTTCCACTTTTATGTGAAACATTGTTTTTTCAAAGTCATGGTGTGTGTTTGTGTGTGGGTTGGGGGAGGTCTGTGTGGGGGGGGGCTATTGATCCCCCGTTGAAGTTCCTCTATTTCTTACTGTCCATCTACTGTATCCACCTCTATATTTGTCCACCTTTCGTTCTCTCTAACTATCTATCTATACGATCCATGCATATCTACCTCTGATAGTAATTAACAATCCTTTCTATGTAAAAAAAAACATTTGTTGCCCACTTAATATCATCTCTCTATCTATCAAACATAACCACCAATCCCTACAAAAATCATGCAAAAAACCGCGGGCTTTATTTATTTACTTAAAATTACACGCAAAAAAAGGCTCTATGTTCCCTGTAGTGTGCAAAAAGCAGCGCTTGCAAAAGATAAAAAAAATCACCGCTTTTATTGAATTAAAATGCGCAAAAATATTTGACCAAAAATAAATATAGCAAACAGTCCAGAAAAAAAAAGTTGGAAAAATAAAGATATGAAATCTCTGAACGTTAAAAAAAAAGTGAAGAGAAATTTCAATGCAATCCCTAAATAAAACAAAAAAAAGGAAAGAAAAAAAGCAAGCGCTGCCGAAAAAACACGTGGTCATCACGTCAGAAAATGTAGAAGTAAGCTATATAGTAAAAAAAAAGATTAACATTGCTAGCGATTAAGATTCCATCGTAAATATCGAATCGAAACCCAAGTAGTGACGTCAGAGGCATAAAAGACTGAAGAACGCTTTTTTCGACCGATGCGTGGAAAGACATAATGTGTTCAGCATTAAAAAAATTGTAAAAAAAAAACTATTGCGTATTTTTAAGAACTTTTTTCTTCTGAAGAGGGCGAAATGTTTTTACTATTACCAACTTAAATTTCAGAAATGAGGCTTTGATACTTCTCGCAGGATGATATTAGAAAAATATAAAACCCAGAAAAACATGCAAGTTAAAGGTTTTTTCAAAAATTCATAAAAAATACAAAAATTGCTCTTTCTTCAAAATTTTTTTGTTCATCATATTTAAAATTAAATTTCTGACACTATAGTACCAAAAATATTTGTCTGGCGCGATTGGTTCGGGGTCTGTGAGGTTAAAAGTACTAAAAAGTGCGAAAAATCACATAAAACATTAAATAACTTTTTTTCTAATTAAAATATCAAAAATCGAAGTCCGAGGTGCACAACTTCAGCAAAAACTACACCTGTATACCAAATTTCATCTTTCTAGGCCTTACCGTTTTCACGGGATGCGCGCCACACACACACACACACAAACATCTTATTTTATTATATGTATAGATTACTTGACGAAACCAACTGAAGTAAGCTGTCCCTTTTTATACATTTACTCGTATTTAGGCTTAGTGCTAGTTTTCCATATGAAAGTTGATACGTTCATTATGAATGACATTCTTCTAAATAAACCATTGCAAGAGACAAAAACCTTATGTGAACTGCAAAACTATAGAATTACGAAAGTATTCCCAAAATTTTTATATTTGGTGCAAAAAATATTAAATTTTATTCCTTTTGAATTTTATTTATAATACAAAAACATTCAGTTTTTTTGCTGAACTGTTAATTTACGTGTATTATTGAATTAAGCTATGTAAAATCGTCATGTATTAATGCATTGACTTCGAGGAAGAAAGACCTAAGTTCATGCGACAAGATCTCCAGTCTCTGATGCAAATCTCAAGTTTACACTGCAAAAAATAATTGTTGTTTTCATAGTAATATACTGTTTTTTCTTACAGTTTAATACTGCTCTGCTAAATAACAGAGAAAAACTGTAAAAATGTTTTAGATTGCGCAAAAAGTTGCGCGAAAGGTGTTTCCTTTCATGCGGGAAGATAAACTAATGAATTCAAGGTATCGACAGCCATTTTTGTTGATGTTTCGGCTTTGCTGAGGCAGGACTGCTCATTTGTAATTCAAGTTAAAGGTAAGTGCTAGTTATATATTCATTCCCTTTTCCTCAAAATGTAGTTTTCTTTATCATCGAGAATGTATGTAAAATAACTGTGTTTATTTAGAAATCGTAATTCGTATCCCAATATTCGTTGATGCTGACTTAGCAATTTCTTTTAGTTGTTAAGTTATAGCGATTGCTTTATAGCAAAAATCTGAGTAGTTGTTGTGATTCTGAATATTTTACTGCACGTATGATATTTTTTAAGCATTTTCTGAAACTCAAATTTGATTTAAAAAGAAATCCATTCCCTCCTTGATCGTATTTAAAGTTATTAGAACATTAGACTTCGTTTACGATTATATTTTGTGTTATATAGGATGTGAGTACTTAAAATTTAAACTCTTATGTTTTCCAGTAAGTTTTTATCGTATCGCGATTGACTTCTTTCTTCTGTTTTTTTTCTTTTTTATATTCTGTTTTAAATTCTTTAACAATTTGCATTTAACCATTTTATTGATACAATTTACGTTATAGCGTCAGTAACTTTTATAACCTGTACATAATTCGATGAATAAAATGTAAATGAATAAAATAACAACGTGGCCGAGAGACATGCAAACAGTATCAAGTTTACTGATTTTTTTTTTTTTTTTTTTTGAAGAATTTGCCACTCTGGAAATACAATACTCTGTCTGAACGACTCAAAATTCTCTGAAATCTGGAGCCAGCTTTCATACTTATCGATCAAAACTAAAATAATAATAATTTAAAAAAATCATCAATGAAGCACTCCAAAAAAAAAAAAAAACTAATAAAAATTAAGCATCTTTAGATACAAACACGAAACCCTTGTGCTTTAAAAGTTTTACATTTGCGTCGGCAGGAAATTAAAATTTTACTTCAGGAAAAATGCACTAGTACCATTGAAACTTGTGAACATAAAAATAATTTTAGAAACTATATCCAAAAACACTCGATGGGAGGTCACGGGAAGTCTCTATGACCTCCCCAAAATTGCCATATTGTAAAAAATTTACCTCACGATTCGGCAAATTTGCGGACATAATTGTAACGTTGCAATTTTTGAATTCTCGAATGTCCAAATTTCATTAGATATTGTACTTAATTGTGCGTACTTAACGTGTGCATGCACCAGTATTTTATTAATCTGCAATTATGTAAGTTCCATTCGACAAATTGAGATTATACGCCTTCCCAACATATCTAATTAAGTTCAGGCCGTGCCAGGTTATATTCTTAAAATTTTCAGCTTTTCATTTCTGATCTGGCAGTGTTCTCGTCTAAATTACTGCTTTTTAATTTAAAGTAGAATATTTACATTATTATGCATTGTTTGTCATATT
The DNA here is from genome assembly GCF_026930045.1 of Uloborus diversus. Lineage (NCBI taxonomy): Eukaryota > Metazoa > Arthropoda > Arachnida > Araneae > Uloboridae > Uloborus > Uloborus diversus. The sequence goes on from NC_072733.1 coordinate 66,889,994, forward strand.
TTATTCGCCTTGAAGGACATGCTCATTTAGAAAAGTAGATGAATCGAGAACTACAAAAGAATTTGAGACTCTTGTAACCTTGAACTCATCAGTTTCCTTACATTTTAACTTTTAGAACCCTTTGAGTCTTGAAGTTTGGCATCAACGTGTTTATGATGAAGGCAAAAACTATATCATAAATACTGAAAAGTGTGATTCTGTACTTCACTGTCTTTCACTGCATATAAAAAGTAAAAATATGTCAGATTGTTATTCGTATAAAATGAAAAATATCGGAGAATTTTGTTTTAATCTGTAACTGAGATTCAAGCCAAAGCCGGTAAAATCTTTTGCATTTAAATGCGATGGGTTCCTTAGCAGTTGAGTTCTTTAGGAGGGGGGGGGGGATTATTTTCACAATGATAGACGATTTTTCAAGAAAGTCTTCGGTTTATTTCTTAAAGAAGAAAAGTGAGATTTTCGAATACTTTGTCAGGTTTTAAAAGAGAACAGAGATATTTACGGAAAAGATCCGATAACGGAAAGGAATTTCTGAACCCCCGGGTTTGAAATTTACCTTAGCGACCAAAGCATAAGAATCGAAAAAACTAACAAATCCTCCTGTTGACAAAGTAGCGTCATAGAACATCATAACTCAACATTAATGAATGGAATTAGAACACTTTTAAATGAAAAGGGTTTGCCTCAGCAGTTTTGAGCCGAAGCAGCTATGTGCTTCCACTACTTACGGACTAGAGCGGTTTTAAAAGGGAAAATCAAAACCTTTTTTGAGCTATTTCGGGGAAGAAAGCCATCTATTAAAAACTCACTTGTTTTTTTTTATTTTTTGGCTGTATTTCTTATATTGGACTTCCAAAACAGAAAAGAAACAAATTGGATATGAGAGCTAAACAGGGAGTCATGGTAGGATATGCGTTTCACACAAAAGGTTATAGAATTTGGGATTCCGAAAATCGCGAAGTGACAGAAACGCTGAATGTTAAATTCGATGAAAATAAATTCTAGGTGGGGGGGGGGGGGGGACAGGAACAGGAAACAAAGGAATACAGTTTTATTTCACTACTGAGTAAATCTGAAGTAGAAGCAGAATATCCTGAAAATCATAAAATAGCATGTTGAGAATTAAATTGGTTAAAGAAATACAAAGGCAAAGTAGAGAATGCAGGGATATGTATTATTCTATTAACACGACGGTTCTAAATTCCGAATCGCGAAGCCAAGATTTATTGTTCTGAAAATAACATTGAATGTGACCCAAAATAGTTCGATTTCACTTGTGATAATAATTCACGAAAAGTATCAGATTCTGATGAAGATAGGGGGGGGGATAATTCAAGTAAGCTAGAAGCTAAGCATTTCCGAAGATGCAATTCCTTCGAATTTGAAACAAAGTTTGAGAACGCCAGAAAGTGAAGATTGGCAAAACACAACAGAACTGATAAACAGAACGAAATAATGCGCTTCAAGGCCAGACTGGTTATTTTAGGTAACCACCAGGTATGGGGGGGGATACTTTTCGCAAGTGTTCTCTCCAGCAATTTCCTTTTTTTTTTTGTTGATGCTTTCTTTTCAATTTTTGTGTATAAGCTACATTGGGTCCATTTCCAAACTAATGTTTGCAATGCGTATCTATATGCGGGTATAAAAAAGGAGATTTGTGAGACAAGCTGAAGGGTTTGTTGATCCCTGAAATCTAAATTTTGTCTGTAAATTGAATAAATTATTGTCATTCTGATACAGATTACGCCTTGAATCACGACGACCGGATTTCAATGGCGGAAGGAGGGAGAGGGGGTCTAGTGTTTTTGTATAGGTTCAAATAATATGGTGTACATTCGAACAAAAATGCGTGGCACTGTCAACGATGGAAGCGGAGTATATTTCAATTAGTGAACAATCTAAGGAAGTTACATGGATCAAAAGAATTTTAAATGAATTGGCCACGAAAAGAGTTCAAAATTTTAGATTGATTAATAGTACTCTGTACTGTGACATTCTATTTGCGATCGATTTTTCTAGATTTGCAATAGAAAATTGCAGAACTAAGCAGAATGATGTGGGGTACCATTTCCTAAGGAATTCGATTGATAAAACTGAATTTGGAATAAAATCTGTTGAAACTAAAAATAATTTAGCTGATTGTTTCACAAAACCTTGTTTAAGGGAAAATTTACGAAAGCTTGAATTGCAATGACATATTTTTTAGATTTTTTTTTTTAATGTTTCAATTATTCCATTATGTCTAAGTTATAATTTGCGGAAACAAACGGATGGCCTGTAATATATTTTTTATTCATGTATTAAAGTATTTCTTTTTTTTCGTGTGCTGCCGTGCCAACAAGGGGGGAATTCGCTAGTGAATATTTTGTTCCCTTCCCTCCAGCGCACGGAGAAAATAAAATTGTAGTTGATTTCACTTTGAATTTGTGCCCGGTGATATGGTTGCGGTTTGGTATTTCAAAAAAAAAAATTAAACTACAAATTTCATTCTAGCCGCCTGAATTTTTCATTTCAATTTATTCACTAATGCAATATTATTTTTTTTAATTTAGTGGTATGCAAATGTAAAGAACTTCCTTAACTTGTGACCAGAACTGAATGGAATAATGGTTTGTGTCATTTTATCAAGATGGCAGTTCGCGGTTGTGTTCCGCTTGGAATTTCAAGGAAGACCCTAGTCTTAACGATGCTGCGATGATTCACTTAGTGACATGAATGCCGGCAATGGAAGTTTATAAGTACCTTTTTAATTTATATTTTTGTGTTTTCGGATGTAATTTGTAATCACAAATGCTTTTCAGTTTTAGAGCGCTCTTAGCCACTGAAGTCTATCCTACGGTCTGCGTGCCATATTGGGTCCCTTGAAGATGTTTTTTGTGAACCTTTGTCAGGTTCTATGTTACAATCAAGAATTTTGGATTGGAACAAGATAAACTGAATTTTATTTTGTTTTGATTGAAATGTGATCGGGCATACTATTCATTTAACTCTCAGTTTTTTAAATTTGTAGTTCAATATTAGTTTTTACGGGTAGTTGAATATTATCACTTCAAGAATCACCGGAATATAGAAATTTCTGTTGCTAGAGCGAAATTAGACGTACATTTCTTTATTTTATTTCATTTTTTTTCTTTAATTTTTCAGTAAATTTTGGAACACTGATTCTTTGTTTTTACATGTTATTAAAATCGAAGGAAACAAAACAGAATGTTAAGTACTTTATTATTTATTGTACGTATTTTTGTAAAAATTACAGGAACGAAATTAAAAGCCAACTTCATAATGAGAGCAACAATAAAGATTAAAGTTTAAAGTACGATATATTACAGCGTATTTCTTCGCATATTCAGATTTGTGTGACACTTATCAAACAAAATTATTGATTATTTTTACTGCAATGTGAATAAAAAGCTGTTATTTTGCAAATACAGTATGTTTAAATCTACAGTTAAAAAGTGGTGCGGTCTCCTGGCAAAGCATTTTCAAGAAGGGTAGCATTGTTTACAACAAGGACGGTGGGCCAAATGTTGACTTACAATTTCTTAATGATTGGAACTGGCACTACAAGATTTACTCAATTTTGTGATATGTTTGACGATTTATTCTTTTGTTAAAAACTTTTCTGACCGATTTTCATTTTTTACTGAATTGACTTGAACTAAGCCATCTTGATTTTGGGAATATAAAATTGTTTCTTCCAGATTTCACGAAAATTCTGAAAAACTTTAAGATAAATTGTGTAAATCCTCTCAAAAGAAGTGCCACTTAAAAAAAAGAGTCGCTGATGGTTTAAATGGGGACATCGATAGCTGTTCAAATTGGGGGAGGGGGGGAGGGCGTCCCCATTTTGAAAGACACAGAATATAAATGAAACATCTTATATTTGCTTAAATATTAAGACATAAGATAGAATGTTCTTTCGGTATTATTTTATTTCAACTCAAATGAATCTTTTATGTGATTCCTTAGTACTTAAGAAAAAAGCTCCAAAAAATTAAATTTTAACAATATAATAACACATTTGTGGAGTAAAATATATGAAAAAAAAAATATTTTGAAAAATTATAAGTATAAAATATTTCATATTAAGTACATATAGAGTTTTAAGTAATTAAACGTAAAATTACTTTACGTCACACTTTGTTTTATGTTCAGGTTTCTAACGATGGGAAGCTGTCAAAGAAAAAGATGAAGCTGGTATCAGTTGAACATAGTTTGAGCTGTTTAACAAGTGTTGGAAAGGAATATGAATTACCAAAAAAAAGAAAGAAAAACCATCTATATACGACCTTCAGTGCTACTATAGCAACTCGGGGGAGGGGGGGTACTAAAAAAGGCTAGATAGAGTATTCATTGTTTTAAATGGAATACCCCAATATTTCCCAATTGGTTTTCTTAAACATCAACCTTGCTCCATTTCCTAAAAAATATTTCGCTACCTCATCCTTATAATTGTTTTGAAGTAAACATATTGTAATCCGATAATCTGAAGCCTATTATAAGAAAAAACTAGATACAAGTTTTATCATTTTTAAAACATTTTTATTTTTTTCTTTAGGCCAAGATGTTAGCTTTCCCATTTTGGACAACTTGGAATTCTTGACTTATAGAAGGATTTTTATTCTCCTGATCACTTCAGTTATCCGATCGAAAAAAATAAACATTATTCTTAATCAACAGTGTCATATGTATTACGAAATCCTTCAAAAATACCGAAAATTATAAGGATTTTTTTTTTTTTAATTTTACTTCAAAAACCAGTATAAGTGTATTTCTTTGCATGGAAGATAAAATATAAGATATTATTTTCTTTTTTTTTTCTTTTCTGAGTTCTTATGTAAAGTATCCAGATTAGGTCTACTTTAAGTAGACATTAATAACCACCGTTACAAATGCGTAATTTGCAAATTGCTGCCAAACAGTTTTTTTTCTCCTTAAAACAACACATTTACGCTTAACTGGTTCCTGAAATAAACGGTTCAATTACAATTTAGGTATATGTTAAGCAGTTTCAAAATAAAAACAACTCAAGGCAACCTTAATTTCAGATCATTCAGAGTCATAATTTTAATCATTTTAGGGCGTATTTTTATACCGACGTAATTTGATTTTTCCATGTATGTTTTTTGGTTTCCAAAAGTTTTATGAGATTCTAACAATTTTTATTTTGACATATGTTTTCATAATATAAGGCCAAATGATGGCTCCAAAGTCGGCAAAGATGTCACAAAGAAGAATCAAGTTCGTGAGGTAAAAATGTTGACCTTGAAAGCATTTGCATTCGATTTTGAATGAATTTCTGCAATTTCACTGTAATAATCTGTATTTATAGGTAATGTATACGAAATAAAATAATTTGGCGATTTTTAATGGTGTGAATGTTTTGTTTCTTTCTCATGAAAACAGTATAACAGAATATTAAGTTAAACTTTATATAAACCTGACAGATTTTACTATACCGAGTGAAAAATTGTTTATGTTTAGTAGCTCTGAATTCTGAACTGTCACATATTTATTGTTTTCACCTATGTAAACTTTAAAAGGTTAATAATATCAAGTATTATCTAATCTATAATACTATTCAGTTTACAATAAAAAGCATTCTGTGCAGTCTAAATGCCGAATACTGCACATATGGTGTGAAATAACGTTTGTTAGTAGTATTTCTCAAATAAAGTGTACAAGTGCAACTTATAACATTAAAAAAAGAAGAAAACCATGAAAATAATCTGTTTTTCCAGAAAAGGAAAATAAATACAAGGAATTGTATGTATGAAGTTAAAAACAAACTTAAAGGTATAATGAATTGCATACTGTAAAACATTTCCCACGTTATGCTGCTCATTTTAGCTTTACAATAATGCTGAAAGTGAAAAAAGTACTTTCAGTGAAGATACGATGTAGTGTTTTCAGTTATATATATAAAAACACTTCTCATTTTTACTAACTTCATGGATCAAAAAGTTTTGCTTTATGAAAAGGCTATAATTGTTCTTAAAATAAAGCTTCAGACCATATCTTGCAATTTCCTTCTATTTGTAAATTTTTAAGTTGGCAATAAAAGCTAAAAGTTTTTTGTAGAAATGAAAAAGCACCATTTTTCCTCCTTTAACAGGTGTTTATAAAATATAAAGACGGGCATTGATTTATTTTGTGTACAATGAAATTAATATCAATAAAACATATATTTAGCAGCAGTTGATTATTTTTATGTAAAATGCTTTTATATTTCTCTACTTGTTGCTTTTCATAACCTAAAACATTTTTGTTGTTGAAAAACTTTAGAAAAGGAACAGATTTCGTATGTAGGCTAATTTCTACAACGTACATACAGAATCAATTGCTTTACTTTTCTATATTGTTCTTCAGCTGTAAAAGCAGTGATTTCGGCTATGAAAAGAGACAATAGGGGAGAAAACTCTTTTGCATGAAAATTTATAACTATTTAATTTATGGTTTACTGCTGTTAATTTTACTGTACAAATCATTTATAAAACCGTATACTACTGCTTTTACGGAGCAGTGCAGCTGATTTCGCAGCATATTACTGCTAACTTTACAGTGTTACTGTTAATTTTGCAGGGCAATTTCATTAAAAAGCAGTATATTGCTGTTAATTTTACATACTATCTCTGTTCAATTTACAGGCCAATTCATTCCTAAAACAGTATATTACTGCTAATTTTACAGTTTGATACTGTTAATTTTACAGGGCAGTTTCATTAAAAAACAGTATATTACTGCTAATTTTACAGTAAGTCATTGTTAATTTCACAGGGCATTTCCATTTAAAGACAGTATATTACTGCTAATTTTACAGTTTATCACTGTAAATTTCACAGTAAAAGTCTGCTATAAGACAGTATAATACTGCAAATTTTACAGTTTAGAACTGTAAATTTTAGTTTTTCTGTGGAATGTGAGCTGCCAGTATTATACTGTAAAAACAACAGTTTATTTTTTGCAGTGTAGTAATTGAGAAAAGTTGACACTTTAGAACTTTTTTTTGCTTTTATTAGAACCAATTGCCAAATTATATAACAAATGGCGTCTGAAAAAGACTCGATTAGTGGTCTTTAACCACAATGTCAAATTCCCAGCTACTCCACGTTACTCAGTACCCACACACAAACATAAATACATGATGTGTGTGTGTTCGCAATCTCCTATCCTATTAAAGTAAAAAGTTCTTTTTCTAGTTCAAAGTTTTTATTTATGTTGGAGGATAATTCGTTTAGAATATACATTCATTTTTTTATATATTTGATATTTTTGTGTTGAATGTTTTCCTTTAGCATTTTAAAATGTAAGTTTTTACGTGAATATAATGTTGTTACATTAATGCTTTTTTACATTAATGACTTTTTACATTGATGGTTTTTACAGTAATGTGATGTTGCATGCGTAATTTAACATTACATTTAAAAACAATTTAAGACAGTTAATGTAACATTAAAAACTGCGAATTAATGCTGCATTAACGTTCGAAATTTGCAACACTTTTCTTAGCATCAACCTTAGAAGGTACTAACGGGAATTTTCTGAATCGCTTACCCGGAATCGCCATCGCAGAGATTGTGCTGTAAGTACAATGGTCTTGGCAAAATTTTTCTTTGAAATCAATCTGTATTCTCCTGATGAATAAAAATAAAATAGTGTTCTCGAAATTATCATTGATTTTAGTTTTTAGCACATGCGTTTACAATCTGTAAAATATGCAAAAAATTTTCCTTTTTTTTATTTCAAATTTAAAATAAACGCAAATTCTTTCTTATTTCTTGCAATCTTGATGGTACTTTTCTCCGTAAAAGTGACTTTCCTTCGATTTCAATTGCTTTGAAAAGAAAACATCAAAACTTTTCCCCGATAAGTGCTGATAATTTATGTAGAACTGAAAACGTCTGATATGATCATTCTGAAACGGACATTAAGAATCGAAACACCAACGTGAAAGTTACGAATAGTGCACATTATGTAAATACAACATTCAGTTTGAAAAAAGGAATCTTTTGAAATGGGTCTAGCATCAACTCTTTTCTATCTGTTGGATGCGTTGCTGCTATTGGCAAACAGTTTGCGAACTGCACCAGATGTGGCCATCTAGTTACTATGGTTACCGATGCTTCCAATCCCCTTTACTCCTTCTACTGCATTCTTTTTCCCCCCAAGTTCTTTTCGGATATAGAAGCTATGTCTTGGAGTTTTTTTCTCTTTTTTTTCTTGTTTTGTCATGTCTCATCTTTAAGAGTCAGGCACCAAAAATAAAAGCGCAACAAATCTAAATAAAGCGTTAGACTAAAAATATTTTCCGCGTTTTTGTTTTAGAAATGTCAATCGCCAGCAATACTCCTGTAATCTTAAAATGGCTTTTGCCTTTATGAAGTGCGAAAGATGAAATATCTACAACCATTTTCATGCATCTATCTATTCAAATACCAAACAACAGAAAGCATCCAAATAATATATTTGTTATGAATTGGTTTGCAAGTGAAGCTCTATTCAGTGGGTTTTCTGACTTTTTTATTAAATATCATATAATTTTTAACAATATTTTTAAAAAAACATTTAAATTCACTTAAAATATTAAATATGGTGCAAAATACAGGTAGTTATCAAAATAATGGAAACACCTGTGAATAAAAGTGACATTTTTGAATGTGCTTCTTAAGTAATGAAGAATAAAACTAGGTATCTGTTTTTTCTATAAATAGCAATGTACATATTCTGGTTGTATATGGTAACTTAACTGAAGTTCTGGAAGCCTTGGAATTTTTCAAGCACGTAAAATGTCGGACCTCCCACACTTTAAAAGAGGCCAAATTGTTGGAGCGCGTCTAACTGGAGCAAGTGTATCTGAAACATCTCAACGTTTTGGCGTTTCTAGAGGTACAGTATCTAAAGTCATAACAGCATGCACACAACGCGGTAAGACAAGCTTGGCAAAGTAAAATATTTGACGGAAAGAGAAGCTTAGTGAAAGAAATCGACGGGTATCGAAACGAATTGTAGTGTCTTAAAAGCAAACTACAGCAGCAAAAGTGACCACAGAACTCGATTATCATCTGGATTCACCAGTGTGAGTGATTGCAGTCAGAAGGCACCTTTTATAACAGAACATTTACGGCAGAGTAGTGATTCCCAACACACTTGTCACAGAGTGTTTCCATTATTTTGATAACTACCTGTATGAGGTTTACATTATGGATTTCTACCATATCAATACTTTTCGTACAAGTTTACTTTCTGTGTATGTAGTATTTCATCTTATGAACACATCACAATAAGCTACGCTAGATGACGCTTTTATACTATTCACAAAAATGTTTTCGACATTAAAAAGGCTGCACCACATTAATAAGCTCCGGTAATGTTCCCCAAATGACATGATTTTACTCAATTTTAAGTACATTAAACATAAGTACACAAGAACATTATGATTAAGCATTAAAGATCATTCATGTAGGAGAATCTGGGGTAAAATAAAATAGTGGGGAATGAGAAAAGTAAAATATTTTGATCTATTGCAGTCCCACTTATCTGGAAGTACTTTAAATATGTCAACAAACATGTTGCTGATTCCAGTTAACAAAAAAGTTACCTCTGAAGAGCAAAATGCATGATAATGCAAACCTTTTTAAAAATTTGATATTAATATTGTATCAAACATATCATACTGTACTGTGAGCTGTTTCATATTATTTTGTTTTAATAAAGTAAGAAAGTTCTTGTGATTAATGTATCAACAATCTTTAAAATTAAAATCTGTGTGTGTTTGTCTGTTTGTGTGTGTGTGCGACTGTAACCCTATCTCCACTAGACTGTCAATGTCTCCCAAGCCAATACACTGTAAAAACGATTCAGAAACGTTCCTGGAAAATAATTGGCAGCTGATGTGCCCAATTACAGCCAGTAACATATCTTACAAAAACCAGGAACGTTTTCCGATAAAAGTCGGTAATCTTTCTGAAATATTAAGAAATCTCCCCTATTAAAGCCAGTCGTGAACCTTCTAGAAAAATTAAATAGGTTAAATTTATTTGATTAGAACCTTCCTGATTTACCAAGAAAGCTCCAGAAATATTAGAGCAACCACGGCCAAGCTACGGGAAAATTGCAAACAAGAACCAAGCATATTCCTTGCCTGCAATTCCTGCCACGCAAAACTGTAGCTATCCAGTGACTTATTTGCTCCCATTGGAATCTTAGTCAATCTGGACGAGCAATCAACAATCTAAAGCCGATACACTTAATAAACACGCTCCATCAATATTTAAACTGGTAGCAAAAAATATTTTTCACTGGTAGATGCACGAATGCAGACCTTGCACATCAGTGCAAGGTCTGCATTCGTGCATCTTTTAGGAATTCAGGAAACTTTTTTGCGAAGATACTTGATTTTTTGGGGAAATAGGTGAAAACCTCTGAAATTACGAAACGTTCCACGGAAATAACCAGTAACGTTTCGGAATTTTTTTACAGTGTATTAGTACTTTTGGATACCGGATATTTGGGGAAATCCATTCCACCCTGTCTCACTCCTCTAAACCCCAACGAGCCGGAGATATAAATGGAAAACTATACCATTAGAATCTTTAAATATCATACTGCTTGAGTCAAATTTGGCGACATTTGTCCAATTTATCCACCAAATTTGTCAATAAAATACCAGCAATGTCGCCAAATTCGGTAAAATATCACTAAGTGACAGGCAGCAAGAAAACCTTTAAGAGGGGGTGAAGCCACCAAATTACGCCGCCGCAGACGGTGTACACCAAACCACCACTGGCTTTGTTAAAGGTTTGACGAGCGAAACGAGCAGAGATCGGAGTTCCCTGATATATACTATTAAAACATGTGCGTGTCTGTCTGCCTGTGTGTGTGTGTCTTTAGCCCTATATTCTCCAGCCTATCAATGTTCCCCAGGCCAATGCGGGTACCGTGGAGTACAGAATATCCGGTGGAAGTCATTTTGTCGGTCTCAATCCTCTAAACTTAACGAGTCGGAGATATAAATCAAAAACTATACCATTAAAATCATCAACTATTACCTATTGGCAATTCGGTCAAAAATTTGCCGAGAAATTGCCAGCACTGTCATCAGGTCACAGGCGACAGCGGGACAGTGCCCCCAAGGCACACTGCTGAATGCACTAGAGGGTTCTAATTTTATGATACCTTATTTCTCAAATTTTAATCTCTACACAGTATAAAGTGAAGTCCCCAAAAAACATCTGTGTGTTTGAACTCGCAAAACTCGAGAACTACCCAGCCGATTGCGCTGAAATTTTCACAGTTTGCTCCTTTAAGTCCTGAAAAGGTTTGCAGACCAGTTTAAATAAAATTCGATGAATAGTTCTTTTTTATTTCAATTCCGATTTTCACATAAGTTCTCAAATATGGGGGTGAAAAATTACTTGCACATGTTAATATTACATATCGTTAGAAAAGGTAGAATTTTTCGCGTTCTACGCAATTTGTTTCAATGCTCTAACTTTATTCGGCGGGAGTTATTTGCGTTTTAAACTCGAATTTTTTTAGGCTTAGCTGAAAGTAAGGCACTACTTTCTTCATTAAATAAATCTATAAAAAGTGAAGGAATTGCCCTACAGCTTTATTTTTGACGCCATTGGAAAAAGCGACCTTTTTTACTCCAGATATAACTCGACCTATGGTAGAAAAAATAAGCTTTTATCTCGAAAGGAAAAAAAGTTACAACCTTTTTAAACCAAGTTTAAGAAATCTCGATTCCATTCAAATTGTGAACCATTTTCTTTCGCATTTTAATTCCTTAAACTTATTTTATTTTGTGTTTCCACACTCTCAGAAATGGACTTTCATACTTGAGGAAATTTTCTTCGTTTTTGACGAAACCACTTCCAGGGATATGCTCCGAGCGAACATTTCGTCAAATTGAAGAAACTGCTTTTGTTAGTGGTTTGAGGATGCGAATTTCGTCAAATGTAACGAAATATTTCTTCATTCTAGTTTCGTCAAATTAACAATCATTTTTGTAATTTTGAGAGCATTAGTTTCGTCAAATTAATTTCGTCATATATGAGGACATTAATTTCGTAAATTTTTAAGAAAATTTATTTCCTTTTTTTTCCCCCTTTGAGCACATTAGCTTTTTTTTTTTTTTTTTTTTTTGAGAATACAGTCGAACCTCGTTAATTCGAACGCGCTTAAAACAAATAACTGCTGAAATGAACTTTTTTGCAATCCTTGTCTTATTGTTTATTGTTTTTTGGATAAAGCGAACCACGTTTTATAATAATCGATTTTAATGGTCCCTTTAAGTTCGTTATAACGAGGTTCGACTGTATTTTATAAGATTTGTGTGCGTGTAATCAAATCCTAACTTCAGAATCTTACCACCGTAGTTTCCCACTTTATTGCGTATAGTTACTTTCACAGGCCTGCCATTCACGGGGTCAATTGACCCCCCCCCTCCCGTCTTGATTTTTGAACATTCGTGTTTTTACACATGACTGGCCGTTGTTTTAGTTGGTTTTCTGTAACATTTTTATTGAGTACAGACTCTTTCTCATATTTGGGAAAAATTGAAACAACGGGCCAGCAGCCACCCCCCCCCTCCCCATAAAAAAGACAAGTAATTGTTAAAGAAAGAGGCACATGAAATATGTCAAGCAAAATTTTTGTGGGATATTTTCCAAATTTGGCACAGAGGTTCGTTAGTGGATTCTCGGTAATTCACACAAGGTCGTTTATGTCCCTCCATGTGAAGGCGGGGGGGGGGGGGACAGACAACCCCGCATTGGAAGTTCTCCGTATTAAAAAAAAAGTTTTTGTCCGATCTTTTTTAAATTTGCCACAAAGGTTCTTACATGCTCAAGAATCACGCAGGGTAGTTTTCATCACTTTATAAGGGAAGGGGGGGGGGGGGGGGTCCTTGAAAAAATTCAATTTTTGTCGGATCTTTCCAAAATTTGGCACATATGTTCTTTGATGCACGGGGATTCACGCAGGGTAGTTTTCGGCCCTCTATGCGGGCGGGGGGGGGGGCAACCCCTATGGTTATTTTCCTACAAAAAATCCAGTTTTTGTTGGATCTTTCCGAATTTGGCACAGAGTTTCGTTATTTGATGCTCAGGAATTCTCATAGGGCGGTTTTCTTTCCGCTATGGGGGGGGGGGGCAACCCCCATACGGGGTTGGTTCTTATAAAAAACCAGTTTTATTCATATCTTTTCCAAATTTGGAACAGAGGCTCTCTGATGCTCGGGAATTCACACATGGTAGTTTTCAACCCTCCATGATGGGGGGGGGGGGGGGGAGCAACCCCACATTGGGGGTTCTCCTTATATAATAAAAAGCTTTTGTTCGATCTTTTCTGAATTTGCCATAGAGGTTCTTTGATGCTCAGGAATTCACGGAGATTAGCTTTCGTCAATGTATGGGGGGGGCAACCCCGATGGGGGGTTTCCTTGAAAAAAAATTCATTTTTTGTCGGATCTTTCCAAAATTTGGCATAGAGGTTCGTTCATTGATGCTCAGGAATTCTCATAGGGTAGATTTCGCACCGCTATGGGGGACAACCACCAAATGAGGGGCTTTCTTACAAAAAAAAACAGTTTTATCATGTCTTTTCCAAAATTGTCACAGATGTCCTTGATGCTCGGGAATCTCTCTCCCGTTTTCGTCCCGCTATGGAGTGGGAAACCACGTGTGTATGTGGGGAGGGGAGGGGTCTTATAAGAACCCAGTTTTTCTCTGATTTGTTCCAAATTTGGTACATTTGTCTTTTGATGCTTGGGAATTCTCATAGTGTAGTTTTCGTTCCGCTGTGTGTGGCAAACCCCATAGGAGTTTTCCATATAAAAATCCAGTTTTCGTCGGATCTTTTCCAGATTCGGCCCAAATGTCCTTTGATAATGAAAATCCACGTAGGATAGTTTCTCATGGGGTAGTATTCATATGGGGTACTACCCCATGTGATTAAAGAACCTATGTGCCAAATTAGAAAAAGATCTGACGAAAGCCTGGATTTTTGTAAGGAAAACTCCCCTAATGGGGGAGGGGGTTGCCCCTAAAGCGGAAAGAATATTTCGAACTGTTTGAACTACATCGCTACATCGCGATGTAAGGATGGCGTTGCATCACGATGTAGAAATTCCTACATCGCCCTGCCCCTACTGGGAATATGAAAGTGCTACTTCCTCAGCAGACATTAGGTTCTTTAAAAATAAATAATGTGCCACTTTTATGCACAGTTAGACCGATATATGCTCGGGAGAAAATTTCTGAGAAGTTTCTTCTTCATTGCATCGCATGAAAAAATTCCAGAAAAAAAAAAGATTTTTATCTAACTTATACCACAAATTTCAAGGAAAAACTACAATAAAATGGACAACTTTAAGTTAGTATATATTTGTCCAAAAATTAGATACAGAAAATAAAATTAGATAATCTTAAGAAAAAGCTTACCTTTTTCTTTTTCCAATCAATTAATCAATTATTTGTTTTATTAATTTTGCTTGTATGTAGAATGTTTATTTGACCAAATTTATGTTTAATACAGGAACTTTATTATTGCATGCCTTTCATACTTCATACTTTGAAAACAATTGTCTGCCAAAATTGCAAAAGGTATTTGAAAATATAAATCTTAAAAAAATGCAGATGTGAAATAAATCTTTTGGTAAAATTAATTTAGTGTAATGTTTGTTAAATAACTATAAAATATACCTTTGCCTTTTACCCCTAAGTTTTTATTTTTATTTCCAAACATGTGTAACATGAAATCAATGTATAATATACGAACATTTAGAATACTGTTATAATTATGAAAAAGTCTTCGTCTGTCCTTGTTCTGATTATCTCCGTGATGTTGGATCCATCCTAAAAAAGTTTTAAAAAGAGAATATATACATAATAAGCAAAGGTTTAAGTCCATGGGTGTATGTCCTCATGCACATGGATCTTTTTTCTATTTAGAGGAAAGTTTTACGATTAAATTCAGCAGTTTATTTCTGAAATAAAACTTGTTTTCACGATTTCTTTCAAAATCTGAGTTTTTTTTTTTTTTTCTTCTTCTTAAGTTAAAAAGCTACGATTCGCTTGTGACTTTGAAAAGCATCTGATTTAATTTTCATATTTTTCAAAATATATGATTATTTCGATGCTGATAGCTTTTTTTCAAGCAGACTGCAAGAATGCGTTATTTTTTCAGCGGTTGAATAAAATTTTTATTTAGGCAGCTAGACTCTCAGTTAGTTTCTGAAATTAATTTCTGAATAATATTCTAGAATTAGAGTTTCTTCAATTTATCGAGAATCAGTATTATTTAGCCATTAAACGAGTTAATTCTTTTGCACATCAACTCGTGAATTTTCATTTTTTTGAGCTATAAAAAAATCAAGGGTGCGAAAATTGTTGATCTGTGATTTTTTATTTTTTATTTATTTTTTTTTTTAACCTATAGTCAAAATACACCGTTTTTTTTTTTCGATTTTCGTGTTCCGTTTTCTTCACGAATGTTTTCTGAAGTACTTCCCCCCCTACCCAAATTAGTTCCAATAAAGTACTTATGAATTAAGTAGTACTGAAACTGGTGATTATGATTTTATTTGCACTTTTTTCAGAGATTTTATTGTGCTATGTTATCAATAAACAACATTTACTTACCGAGCTTTACCTCCTTAAACCGCTATCAAATTATAGTCAAAAAACCAGGTATCCAACACTCGAAACCACGCTCCATTTCATAAGTTAACTAGTAATTACATAAAGCTATCTTCTAGCTGATGGATAGGGATTTAGTAGGAAAAAAACTGATTTTTCTGCTATACTGGGGGTAGAGCACTTACAAAATGGGGCGTAGCTTACGGGCGTGTGTACTTCGGATTTTTTAAACTCAGCTGGTAATGATTTTAAGAAGGAATGCTTGCCAAGTAAAGTTGTTAATTGATAGTATAGTACCTTGAAATCTTTAAAAAATATTCGAACAAAATCATAAAATCATCAGAATCAATCACTAGTACAAAAATATTCAAACGTAGCTCTACTTACTAGTTTGGGACGGAGACGAAGGGAGTATCACCTTTTAACTAAGCATATTTGATTTTTAAAATATGCAATTTTCACGCAGTAAATAAAAAAAACGCCAAGGGAGAAGAGTTGCCAAAGATAGGTTAAACCCAATAACAAAGTGCATTTTCTTGTTTCTTTGTGTCTTGAGAACTAATTGAATGATATCAATGGATTTTTTTTCAAAGGTATATAATGAAAATAGGGACTAGTGTGGTGAGCAAAGCTTGTTACATATATAAAGCTTATCATATATTTTCATTATCCTTTTAATTTTTCATATATTTTCATTATCCTTTCAATTTTTCAATTGAAGTTCGGTTAAATTTTCAGACATTTTACTTTATATCCAGCAAAATCACCACTCCAACTAAAAGATTTGGATTTATTGGAAGTTCATCTATAAAATGCTTCTTAGTCTGATTTAATGTAGACCGGGATTTCTCACTTTTTGTTGACAATATCTTGATGCGGCAAATATGGCAATAAAATTAATGCTGCATTTATTTTAAATGTAGAAACTATGTATAATGGAAAAATTCATTATTATGACAAATCATGTAACACAAATTGACATAGACAAACTTGTAAATTTAGTGCATGAAGTGGGAAACTAAACAACAAAAAATGCTTATTATTGTCATTACAATTTTCAAACGTGCTAAACTATCTTTCCTTTTTTCTTTTTAAATCGAGGTTAAACATTAAAACTTCACTTCAATAATTTATTTTAATTTGCGGAAAAATTGAAAAAATATTGAAAATATTCTGCTGAAATATCAAGCACAAAGATAGAGTTCTTTATGGAAATTAATATTTTCTCTATCTTAAAATGATTTTATCAAATTGATATTTACTTCATGTTTTATGCAAGTAAAAAAAAAGGCTGCACGAATAATGAACATAAGTACTTATTGCTGGAAACATCTGCCGCGGGGAAAGAGATTATATAAACAACATGGGGTAAGCTGGTAAGCATATTGGGGGATTGGTATATAGTATTTGTTTAAGAAAATAAAAATGCAGAATGAAACAAATTTGAACTATTAAACTAAAAAATACACTTCGTTTAACAGAATTATTTTTGTAAAATTCATGGAGAAGAATAAAAACACATAACCATGTAATATAATCCATGTTAGAATTAAAAGCTTCAAAGTTCTATGCCTTTTATAAAAGCGCTGTATTTATCATCTGTGTTAGTTAAGCTACGGTGGAGATTTTTTTTTTTTTTTTGTAAGTTTAAATTCGTACAAACTCTTTAGTCATGTTTGTAATTTTTTTAACGAAATAAAGGAAGTACGCTTTTGGAAACAAATGTCAACGAACCAACATTTTCTGTTGCAAATAAAAAAGAACAACGCTAGCTAAGCCTAACGTGAAGGTGACTCGTTCACAGTTAACACACACAAAATTCTAAACTTCAAATCGAACCGTTCGTTTTCAATTTTAATGTGTTTTAAATACAACTATAAACACAACACTAAACAAAAATATAACAATACAAAAAAGAAGACACATTGCACATACAAATTTCAATAAATACTAACGTTTTTTATGAATCCTTTAGAACAATTGAGGTAAGACAATTTAACGAGCAAGTACAAGATTGAAACGAAAACTCCCAGAATGCACTGCAATGTGACGCAATCGGCACGAAATAATTTCGTGAAAAATTTGAGATTTCTGGTTTCGTCAAATATCACGTGATTCGGTGACGAAAGGATCGTCGAAAATAACGAAGTAGTGCTCGAGGATTGCCGAATCGTCGAAATTGAGCGTTTCATTTTTGACAGTGCATGGTTACGTATTTTAAATCCATCTTTCTGGATTTAATTTCTTAAAAGTATTTTAATATCTGTCGTCATTGCTTGGAAGAGAAATCATGATGGTTTTTTTATTTAATTTTTACGCCTGATTGTCGAACATACGTCACTTGACACAATTTTTATTTTCAAGGTACACTGTAAAAAAATTCCGAATTGTTACTGGTTATACAGCTTTGCAAAGCAGGAGTTGCTGGCAAGAGATATGCTTGGTTCCTTCTTGCATAGCTTTGGCCGTGGTCGCTCCGATTTTTATGGAGCCTTCTTGGTGAATCTGGAAGGTTCTAATCAATTACAATAAACTTATTTTTTCCTGAAGGCTCTAGAGACATGACTGGCTCTAACAGGGGAGATTTCACACTTCTTCAGGAAGTTTCAAGGTTAATTTCGGAAAGGTTACTGACTTTTAGCGGAAAACGTTCCTGGTTTTTCCAAGATATGTTACTGGAAGAAATTGGGCACATCAGCTGCCTATTATTTTCCAGGAACGTTTCTAAATCGTTTTTACAGTGTAGACCGGGCAAAGCCGGGCAACACAGCTAGTATGTAATATAACACCATTTTGACTAATTATCAATACATACATTTTTTTCTTATTCAAAATAATATGTTTTTGCACAACATCGATAAGTGCTACACATTCTCAGCTGCCAAACATTTTGATTGACGAAGTTGGTTATCAAAGTTTTGGTTAAAGTTCAATAAACGTCGAGATATCTTAAACTAACTGGATTTCAAATCTAAAATTTAGAGCCAGAATTTTTAACCACACAGGCAACCGAGAACTGAAAAAAAACTTGTCTTTTTTTGCGTACCGTGTAACCATAAGCTCAATAAGGTTTTTATGGATGACACGGAATTTTATCCCTATTTTCTGGTCTTTTTTCTTACACCGGTAACTGTAAATACAAGAAAAACACTCAACTTCTGCTGAACCATAATATGTTTTAAACTGAAATTTTGCAGTTATTACAATAACAGAAGCTGATGACAACAGAAAGGAAAACACATGACACAAAATGAAGAAATATTTTCATTTATTAAATTTTTATTTCCACTTTTGGTCAAACAAAATTTATCAAACAAGAAAATTTTTACTTGTGGAAAAACTACTTAAATTGCGGATCGAGTGTTCTTTTCCACTTTAATTAATGTAGACAAAAAAAATCCGTTTCTCTTGAAAAATGATAACTTTTTCTTTTTGATTTGACAAGAATGTAGATTATTTCAGAGTGCACGTTTAAAAAAAATTATTTCAACAAAATATCGACAATTTTATGGAAATCGTACGTGTGATGTAACCTCTTTACCTTCAAGTAAGCTTGATGAAAGATAATTTTTTCGTAAAAAAAAAGAATATACGCATGAAATGTAATATATTTTATGAAACAAAAAATCTTTATTATAGAAATAAAGCATTTTCTTCGGTTTTGAGCTTTTTTTTGCTTCTGTTTTGCATTGCATGAATAGAATATCTATTTTCACAATACAAATAGTTTTTCATTTAAATTATTTGTGAGACGCATTAATTAGACGAGAAAAATCAAAACATTTTTTTTTTCAAATGTATTTTTCTAAACAGTTTTTGACATTCATTATTAACGTGTATTTAACTTTTTTGCAACTATTGAAATGTATTTAGGAAAGAATTCATTTTACTTGCCATCTGTATACGAAGGGGAAAAAATCACAACTAATCACGTCTTGCAAGCATTAATAATGTAATTAAGAAAAGAGAAATTCCGCTACTGGGAATTCAAAAGTCATTTTCTTGAACGATTTTTAACTTGTTAACACGTAAAATTTATATTTTTAAAGCAAAGTTTACATTTCTACATTTTTTACGCGTCTACGATTTTCTATTTATTTCAAAATACTTTAATGAGATCCAATTTCAATGAAAAATTAGCCACTAAGCTCAGCTTCTTATCTGTGAAGAAAGTTTTTCTTTTTTTTCACTCCCAGGGGAATTATTTTAAAGCGAACCTCATTTTATCAAGACTTAAAGTACAATTTAGAAATAAATTTAAGCTTGAATTTCACTGTATCCCAGGAAACTAAGGATGCTTTTCTTGATTTTGAAAGACTATATATATATATATATATATATATATATATATATATATATATATATATATATATATATATATATATATATTAGAGTGGTCCTTATTTTTGAAGTTGCAGATACTTTACGCGACGCCCCCTCAATTTGTTCCATTGTACAAATAAATGATCCTTGCAAAATTTTAAGTCAATCCATGAATATTAACACGTGCCCCTAGGGCCCCCTTCTTTGAGTTTCGAAGAAAAAATTACGGATTTTCTCATTTTTATGTAAAAATATTCTAACGTTTTATATTTAAAGTAATTTTGAACCTCAATAGGTGCTGCTACTTCCAGACCGACCATTCTCTCACTTTCATTCTGTAAAATTTAACATGTTACAAAGAAGAAAATGTACACCAATGGCATTGATTCAAGCGTATCGCTCTTCTGCGCTTGTTCCAACTAAAGCCCTCAATCCAGGCAGAAGGTTAACGTTTCTTCCCATCACGATGGACACAAGGGATTCTATATGCCATTAATGAATGGCCAAGGCCATTAATGAACGATCTTTCACAACAACAAATTGCCTCCTCCAGGCTTTGGGGGTGTTGATTTACAAAATTCCCTGTGTATGTAATAGGTGTGGCAAATAGAGTCGCAAGGTTTCAATGCTATAAATATAAGTAATTGCAATTATATTTTAATTCACTGTTCTTTAGTTATAAACATACCTAAATGCTTATGCAATTTTTAATTTTTAAATTATAAATTTCGAAAAATCCTCGATTATTCCTAACATAAAAATATACTGTATTTTCCATAGCTAAAATATAAATTAAAAAAAAATATCCACATCGGAACAATGTAGAAATCTATACTTTAAATTCATTTTCTTCTATTTCAGTACATAGTCGTTTATTATCATCAAATTCTTGTGATTCACAAGATTTAGAAACCGAAATGGGTATCTATCCTAACCTGTTGAACTTTTGTTTTCTACAGCTGGTTTACCACAATGCATAAAATCTTGACAACTATTGATATCTGCTCGCCTTTCATCACTGTTAGACAAACGCCATATTAGGGATAAAGATGTTGTTCATTTATTTACAGCCTATGCAGATGCAGTAAATTTAAATCCAAATGACCTAGTGATTAATCGAACATTCCTTAAGAGAGCAAAATAAAATCTTCGAGAGGTAAAATTAAATTTCATGAATTCAAATTTAGATTTTGTAGTTATTCACTGGGATACAAAGCTACATCCAGATGTAACTGGAAAAAGAACGCGGACAGGATTACCGTGATAGCTTCAGGTCCTAATATTGAACAGCTAATCAGAATTCCTTAGATATTTCTTCAGTTGTATATGATATCTTAGATGATAGCTCTTTATTGCTAACTGCTCTAGCTGTAGTGTTTCATACAACGACTTGCAATACCAACCGTATAAATTGTGCATGCATTTTTTTAGAGCAAAAACTGAACGGCGATATATTACATTTGGATTGCCATTATCATGCACTTGAAATCGTACAGCAGAGCGTGTCCTTAAAGAAGTTCTTGCCTTTCTTAGTTCTAGATCAGATATTCAATTATTTAAGCACTTCAAAATTTTGTGGAAAGATCTCCATCATTCAGAACTTATAACATTTCAATCAAGTACACATACCACTTAAATTCTAAAAGACGAAGTTGATGACATATTGTTCGTAAAAAGCGGAATTGAAAAAGATTACGGAGAATTTTCATAACTTGTTATAATATTTCCTGGTGAATTTCCTCCTACAGGGATATGTTTTCGGCAACCTGGAGCTTATCCTTGAGCCACATGGGTGGCAAAAAGAATTTTTGTTTGTAAAACAGCATTGAAGGGCTTTCTTTTCATGTCAGGTCAATTTAAATTGTTTCCTAAACATAAAAATTTTCAAACAAAAAATTCTTTCGCCACCCATATGGCTCAGGGATAAGACTGTATAAATTTTTTATACAGTCATCAGACACGTTTTCCTATTCAGCAAGCCTTTTTTGAAGTAGTCTTTTTCTATCTTCAAAGTTAATTCCTTCATCCAATACGGACAAAGCTACTAGTTCATCCCCTAAGTACCATAAGTGATTTATGAATTTTTCAATCACTGCTCCTGCTGCATGTTTGTCATCATTTTGTACGCTGCAGGTTTTTGAGACACTAGACTTTATATTAATTTAAAAGGCCTAGAATGGGTTGCTGCGAAAAACAATATCTTCATACAACATTTAACTGTAAAACACCATTTACGGGCATTCTCTTCATGTAAGGTCAATTTAAATTGTTTCCTAAATATATAAATATTTAAACAATAAATTCCTTTTGCCACCCATCTGGGTCAGGGATAAGCTCCAGGTTGCCGAAAACATATCCCTGTAGGAGGGAGGACTTCACCAAGAAATATTATTACACGTTATGAGAATTCTCTGTAATATTTCTTAGTTCCGCTTTCTATGAACAATAATATGTCATCAAATTCTTCTTTTAGAATTTAAGTGGTACGTGTAATTTTTTAATTTTGAAGCGCTTAAATAATGGAATATCGAGTCTAGAACTAAGAAAGGCAAGAACTTCTTTAAAGACACTCTGCAGTACGATTTCAAATGCATGATGATAGTAATACAAATGCGATATATCACCGTTCAGCTTTTGCTCTAAGAAATTACCTGCACAATTTATACGGTTGGTATTGTAAGCCGCTGTATAAAACACTACAGCTTGAACAGTTAGCAATAAAGAGCAATCATCTAAGATATCATATACAACTGAAGAAATATCTCAGAAATTCTGAGTAACTGTTCAACATTGGGACCTGAAGCTATCATGGTAAGCCTATCGACGTTTTTTTCCAGTTACATCTGGATGTAGCTTTGTATCCCAGGGAATAACTAAAAAATCTAAATTTAAATTCATGAAATCTGATTTTGCCTCTCGAAGATTTTCTCTTGCTCTCTTAAGGGATGTACGATTGATCATAAGGTAATTTGGATTTAAATTTACTGCATCTACGTAATCTGTTAATAAATGAGCAGCATCTTTGTCCCTAATATGGCATTTGTGTAACATTGATGAAATGCGAGCAGACTCAATAGTTGTCAAGCTGTTTTGCGTTGTGGTAGATCAGATATAGAAACGAGCTGATGTGTGCATCACATGACTTCCTTTTACACCAATTTAATGCTATTTCCCTATTATTGCAATTTTAATGGGATTCTCTCTCTAACTCTTTAAATATCACTAGCAATGGCCACATTGAAAGCAGATTTAAAAAAAAAAAAAAATCGCCAAATTTGTCGCCAAGTTGGCGACAAAACTTGGCGACCAAAAGACTGGCGATATATCGCCAAGTGTCCGACAAATTATAACGCCACTTGAGTTTGCATCGAAATTAACAATGATTTCCCCCCAAAAAGGTGCAAAAGACCCCCTTAGGAACATCCGAAAGCAACCAAAAGGGGAGGTGCACAACTAGACCCCACTACGAGTCTATGTACCAAATTTCAACT
The DNA here is from genome assembly GCF_026930045.1 of Uloborus diversus. Lineage (NCBI taxonomy): Eukaryota > Metazoa > Arthropoda > Arachnida > Araneae > Uloboridae > Uloborus > Uloborus diversus. The sequence goes on from NC_072733.1 coordinate 66,913,449, forward strand.
TTCTAGGACATACAATTTTTGAGTTATGCGAGATACATACGCACATACGCACATACGCACATACACACATACGCACATACATACAGACGTCACGAGAAAAGTCGTTGTAATTACCTCGGTGATGGTCAAAATGGATATTTCGCGTGTCTATACATTCTTAGGCACTTTTCCGCATGTGGTCGAATCGAAAAAAAAACTCAACATTCATTTGGGGGTGAGCAAAATGGAAATTAAGGGCGATTTTTGAGTGAAAATTTTTTCGCGAATACAATACTTCCTTTTTTGTAAAAGGAAGTAAAAAGGTTCAACAGGTTAGGATAGATACCCATTTCGGTTTCTAAATCTTGTGAATTGCAAGAGGAATTTGATGATAATAAAGGACTATGTACTGAAATAGAAGACAGTTTAAAGTATAGATTTTTACATTATTCCGATCTGGAATTTTTTTTTTATTTATATTTTAGATATGGAAAATAGAGTTTATTTTTATGGTAGAGTAATCGAGGATTTTTCAAAATTTAAATTATAAGAACGCATAAACATTTAAGTATATAACTAAAGAACAGGGAGTTAAAATATAATTGTCATTACTTATATTTATAGCATGGATACCTAGTGACCCTATTTGCCACACCTATTACATACACAGAAAATTTTCTAAATCAACACCCCCAAAGGCTGGAGGAGGCAATTTGATGTTGTCAAAAATCATTCATTAATGGCCTCAGCCATTCATTAATGGCCTTTAGAATCCCTTGTGTCCATCTTGGTGGAAAGAAATGTTCCCCTGCCGCTTAGTTTGAAACGAGCGCGAATAGCGGTATGCCTGTCCCAAGGCCATTGGTGTACATGTACCCTATGTAATATGTAAAATTTTACAGAATGAAAGTGAGAGAATGGTTGGTCTGGAAGTAGCAACATCTATTGAGGTTCGAAATTACTTTAAAAATGAAACCTAGGAATATTTTTTGCATAAAAATGAGAAAATCCGCAATTTTTTCTTTAAAACTCAAAAAAGGGGGGCCCTAGGGGCACGTGTTAATATTCATGGATTGACTTAAAATTTTGCATGGATCATTTATTTGTATAATGGAACAAATTGAGGGGGCGTCGTGTAAAATATCTACAACTTCAAAAATAAGGACCACCCTAATATATATATATATATATATATATATATATATATATATATATATATATATATATATATATATATATATATATATATTAGGGTGGTCCTTATTTATATGGGATTTTTTTTTTCGGAATTCAATAAATGACGCCCCCTAGTTTTGTGACACTATAATAAAAAGTAATCGGTGCAAAATTTGAACTTGATCGGTCAATAATAACACGTGCCCCTAGGACGTTGAACTTGAACACTTTTGATAATTTTTTCACAGATCTTCGAGTTTTTACTTCAGACCCCGTACATCGTTTCTCCTATGTTTGCAAAATATTTTTACAGCGAGGTATTACTAAAATTAATCTTTTTAACTACTTCATATCGTCTAAAGATTTTACATTGAATAAGAATGAAATAGTGATTCAGAAACGTTACCTTAATCGTACGCTTTTCTTAATGGATCTCAATCGTGTGCATTTTTTTCCCGATAGTCTTGGACGTCTGTAAAATACCAAATTGCTTTTGTGACTCATATTTGGTAAATTGATTGTGAAATTCTTCGATTAATTGTGCTCCTCTTTCAGTTGTATCATTCACAACTTTCAGCATTTTAACGATATCTCTTCCCTTTAAATAGCTTCGTTCATTTTGCCATGAATCAGGATCAAATAGGAAAACATGTTTTGGTGTTTGTAACTTATCAAACATTATACAGTTTTATTGACTTGTAATTGATTCTATAAAGAGGAAGATCTTTACTAAGAAAGTATTCCAAATCATCTACTGTTATCTGAATTTTTTTATACCGTCATCAGACACGTCTTCTTATTCAGCAAGCATTTTTTGAAGTAGTCTTTTCCTATCTTCAAAATTAATTCCTTCATCCAATACGGACGAAGCTACTAGTTCATCCCCTAAGTACCATAAGTGATTTATAAATTTTTCAATCGCTGCTTCTGCTGCATGTTTGTCTTCATTTTGTACGCTGCAGGTTTTTTAGACACTATACTTTATATTAATTTAAAAGGCCTAGAATGGGTTGCTGCGAAAAACTATATCTTCATAAAACATTTAACTGTAAAACAGTATTTACGGGCATTTTCTTTATGTAAGGTCAATTTAAATTGTTTCCTAAATATATAAATATTCAAACAATAAATTCCTTTTGCCACCCATCTGACTCACAAATAAGCTCCAGATTGCCGAAAACATATCCCTGTAGGAGGGAGGACTTCACCAAGAAATATTATTACACGTTATGAGAATTCTCTGTAATATTTCTTAATTCTGCTTTCTACGAACAATAATATGTCATCAAATTCTTCTTTTAGAATTTAAGTGGTATGTGTACTTTTTGAATTTTGAAGCGCGTAAATAATGGAATATCGAGTCTAGAACTAAGAAAGGCAAGAACTTCTTTAAAGACACTCTGCAGTACGATTTCAAGTGTCTGATGATAGCAATACAAATGCAATATATCACCGTTCAGCTTTTGCTCTAAAAAATGACAAGCGCAATTTATACGACCGGTATTGTAAGCCGCCGTATAAAACACTACAGCTTGAACAGTTAGCAATAAAGAGCAATCATCTAAGATATCATATACAACTGAAAAAATATCTCAGAAATTCTGAGTAACTGTTCATTATTGGGACCTGAAGTCGTAGGGCCGTCGATAGGCCATGGTAAGCCTATCGACGTTTTTTTCCAGTTACATCTGGATGTAGCTTTGTATCCCAGGGAATAACTAAAAAATCTAAATTTAAATTCATGAAATCTGATTTTGCCTCTCGAAGATTTTCACTTGCTCTCTTAAGGGATGTACGATTGATCATAAGGTTATTTGGATTTAAATTTACTGCATCTACGTAATCTGTTAATAAATGAGCAGCATCTTTGTCCCTAATATGGCATTTGTGTAACATTGATGAAATGCGAGCAGACTCAATAGTTGTCAAGCTGTTTTGCGTTGTGGTAGATCAGATATAGAAAAAAGGTTCAACAGGTTAGGATAGATACCCATTTCGGTTTCTAAATCTTGTGAATTGCGAGAGGAATTTGATGATAATAAAGGACTATGTACTGAAATAGAAGACAGTTTAAAGTATAGATTTTTACATTATTCCGATCTGGAATTTTTTTTAATTTATATTTTAGATATGGAAAAAAGAGTTTATTTTTATGGTAGGGTAATCGAGGATTTTTCAAAATTTAAATTATAAGAATGCATAAACATTTAAGTATATAACTAAAGAACAGCGAACTAAAATATAATTGTCATTACTTATATTTATAGCATGGAAACCTAGTGACCCTTTTTGCCACACCTTATAACATAAGCAGAAAATTTTCTAAATCAACACCCCCAAAGCATAGAGGAGGCAATTTGTTGCTGTCAAAAATCATTCATTAATGGCCTAGGCCATTAATTAATGGCCTTTAGAATCCCTTGTGTCCATCTTGGTGAAAAGAAATGTTCCCCTGCCGCTTGGTTTGAAACGAGCGCGAATAGCGTTATGCCTGTCCCCAGGCCATTGGTGTACATGTACCCTATGTAATATGTAAAATTTTACAGAATAAAAGTGAGAGAATGGCTGGTCTGGAAATAGCAACATCTATTTAGGTTCAAAATTACTTTAAATATGAAACCTAGGAATATTTTTTACATAAAAATGAGAAAATCTGCAATTTTTTCTTCGAAACTCAAAAAAGGGGGCCCTAGGGGCACGTGTTAATATTCATGGATTGGCTTAAAATTTTGCATGGATCATTTATTTGTATAATGGAACAAATTGAGGCTGCGTCGTGTAAAATATATACAACTTCAAAAATAAGGACCACCCTAATATACATATATATATATATATATATATATATATATATATATATATATATATATATATATATATATATATATATATATATATATATATATATATATATATATCTTCTTTGCGGACGTTTGTCACCATAAGGCTTTTAAACGGCTGGACCGATTTTGATCAAATTTTTTGTGTGTAATTAAGTTGTGACAAGCATGGTTTCGAAGCGCGATGCATCGAATCGGAAACGTTTTTGTTAAGTAATTAATTAATTTAAACATTGGATTGTATATCTCCTAAATGATTAATATTTTTTTTAACCTATTTATTGTTGAGCGAGAACTGAAATAAATATTTAACCCGTTGCCAAAGGACAATAAGAAAGCCAGCTCTGCTTTTTGTAATGAAATTTCCTACTATGATAAGTCAACTGAGAGAGAGTGTGACGCCTTCATTTCTTAAAAGCAACTATTTTAGGCCCCAAGATATATTTTAAAATAAAGTACTGGAAGGTTCACGCAAAACGTGTGTTCTGTCGTCGTAGTTGAACCATGTGACCGGATCGGTGCTATAGGTTTTCCTTACCAAATGACATTCGTTTCTCGGCTCAAATCCATCCTCGTTTTGGCATCAATTGCAAGAATACTTTAAGGATTATCAAACTAATCAGTACATTATTGAAGGAAAAGATGAAGGAATTTAAAGACGAAACAAATTTTATTTTCGTCCAGATGAATTACAACAGGTAGATCTGTACACAAAAGATCAATGCAGTGGAAGATCTTCATCTTTGGTGGAAAGAACAAATTAGGCAGTATATGAAGTTTTAAACGTTTTCGTTCAAAAGATCGGACTGCTAATCGGTTAGAATTAGCTTCGCTCGCTGATCGGCTGGATAAGAGTAACGTGGTAGCTTGGCGACATTAGTTATAAACAATAGAGTTGCGTGATCATATGTTTACATTTCAAAGCTACTGTTAATGTAATTTATTGTATTTTTTGTTTATTTGGCGAAATATTTCAAATTGCAAAGAATTGTTTTTCTTTTTTAAAGAGTTTTTAGTCATTTTAATTGAAGAATGTGCTTATTTTACATCTTTAGGGATGAGTGATTTTCGCTTATTCAGAGAACTGTTTTTACCTTTATCATTTTTTTAAAACGATATCCTTTCGATTGTTTTATTTTTTTTTTTCATTTGGGGGATGTTGTAGCGGGATTTCTCGTTTGTTCTAGATGGGTAGTTAGTTTTTTACACTTAATATCTGAGGACGCTTTTTATCCTTTGAGTATGGCCGAAGGAATAAACCATCAAGTACGGGAGAAAAATTGTTAATAAAACAACTGCTCAGTGGGCATTAGATAAATCAAGTTGTAATAAATATACACATTCTGACACCAAGCAGCTTAAAACATTTTATTTTTACTTATTTTTTCCAACAAAACGGTTCAAACACTTGATAGTTAATTGGAATTTTTTAACTTTTCAATTTACAAAGCTTGAACAGAACAACGTCTGTCGGGTCCTCTAGTGTATATATATATATATATATATATATATATATATATATATATATATATATATATAACAAGAGATACAATTTAAGACAAATTTAAAATAGAAATTCAAAGAAATTGAAAAATCAACGACATTAAAAAACTGAAAGAATAAATACAAAAGTGTACCGTAATGCCAGCGCAAAGCTGCTAGAAACAAAAACAGTACAAACATATTCACACAAACAGTCAAAATACAAATGAAAAAAGCAAATGAAAAAAGCGAGAACATCAAAATGGAAAATGAAAAAGGTGAACCCAGGACCAACACTTTATCTAGGGGGGATTGGTCCTAAAGTTCACAAGGCCCTTTCTGTCTAGCAATAGGGAAGGTCCCAATAGCTTGCTAACCTCCCCGAGAGCCTTAGAAGAGAAAGGAATCAGAGAACGTACCTTAATATAAAAGAGCATAAGAAAGTTCCGGAGTGCATCCAAACGGAATGAGCACATTGAAATTAAAATTGAACTGCACGTGCCAGGCAAAGATGCAGTTAGGACACGGCAGTAGCGGGACATGGAATTGAAAACCGTGGAGTTGAAAAAACCTGGAGTAGAAATTGGATCGGAAGTTACATCAGAAATATTCAGGATAGCTCCTGGCAGACCTTCATAGCTTAGGTGGCCTTACTGCAATAATACAATTGCGCTATACTTCACTCTGCTAGGCAATTCCCTAATTTTCTAATGTAGCTTAAATAAAAAGATTGAGGGACTTTATTATAGTCTAAAGTGCTTTTCATTAAATTAAGATTTTTAGAAACAAAATCATTTCTGTTGCATATAGTTTTAATTCTTTTAATTTCATTAATCAAGGTATTACGAAAAACTTTAATAGAAATATTTGAATCCCATGAAATCAAACGATTAACATGGAATTGAAAGGACATTCGTTTCATCGAAAAGATCAATATGCACAGAATTATCCGAAAGAGAAATGTTAAGATCCAGGAAATCAGATTGATTGATATTATTATTGGTGTGGATAAGCACCACCTGTACTTACACCACTTTGAAAAAAAACTTCACCTTATCCATTCCTAGGGCTTTCAGATGCGTCGATGACTTCATTATTTTCAATTATCACAACTTTTTTAAAGATTCCAAAAGTATTTATCCTCCCGAATTAGAACTTATCCACACGAATTGATTCAGCCTCAAAAGAGGGCGACACTCAGTCCCCAGATACTGTAGCTTTGCAGGAATTGTAGACCAAAAAGGGGTTATATGTTTAGTAGCAGTTCCGCATCAAGCTTTGGTCATGTTTTCTGAAATGTTTTACGAACCTTTCTAAGAAATCAGAATGATCCAAACGATCACTATAAGCATATGCAAGGTTTCTTAGAAACTTTCTGATTCTTTCGGACGCGTGACTAACTTTCTTTGGGAAGGTTTATGAATCCCTTAGAATGATTCCAGGTTATTTTCTGAAAAGTCACTAAATTTTAACTGAAAACCTTCCTGTTTTTTTTTTTTTTTTTTTGGCCAGATACCTTAATGGCAGAATTTAGACACATTAGCTACCCATTATTTTCCTGGCACATTTTTTTTTTAATTATTTTTAGTTGTAATATTCTCAACATTGCAGTATTCTATGCAATATTATTAGTCACGGAAATCTTTTGATGTTGTGAAGTACGAAGGTGGAGTTTTAAACATATTTGGAAATGTAACTGGTGATCAACAACGTTTTGACGCACAAAATTAGCAATTACTGCATATGCGTATTTGAAGGTTTCAGGAACCTCCTTTTCAATGCAAATAGTGAGCTTTTGGATAAAAAGACATCCTGTAAAAAAGACATTCCGACCTTTTCATCTAAAAGCTCTTTATTTGCATTGAAAAAGAAGTTGCCTGAAACCTCGAAACATGTGTATGCAGTAATCTGCTAATTTTGTGTGTGAAAACGTTGTTGATTATCAATTACATTTCCACACAAAGGTATTTATTTATTTCATATTTAGAAATGTTATTTTTCCTGAAAATTGTTGCCCCTTTTTAATTATAGTAGTTCTTTTTCCATCTTATTTCTGACATAACTCAAAAAAATTTCCCCCAAAAAGCAAGAGAAATGATCCAGGCAAAAATTTCATTCCAAACAGATTTCGCCATTATTTGTTAATTTTGGATATCTATGCACTATTCTCGGAGTCTTTCTACAGTTGTATTGCCAAAAAAAAAAGCATCGAATATGAGTGGGACATTATAAATCAGGGAAATTATGAATAAAAGTTACCATCTATGACTGTATTTTATTGCTTATTATCGTTCTAATTGGAATTAAACAACTAAAAGTTGGAAAACAGTATATTACTGCCACTAAGCCAGGGCTAAGGCAGAAGTACATGCAATATACTGACTCCCTGTTCCAGGCTGATGAGTCCATAAAAAAAAAGAAACTGCAGTCTCTGGATGGGATAAAGGAGTTGGCATTATATTGCATGTAGTACTGCCTTAGCTTTCTCTTTGGGGCGGTAACTTACTTCTTAATACCCAAGCTTTGCCTTCAATTTACGAGTTACACTGCACCATGTCTGCGAACTCTCGCAGGTGAGATACATTTACGTTATCAACCAGTTTGTGGGCACTCTCGGCTTCAATGAGATTACATCTGCTTCCATCTTAGTTATTCCCTATTCCAGACTGATGTGTCCATAACAAAGACGAAACTGTAGTCTCTGGATGGGATAACTAGCTATAGCTGTCGCTATATTGTATGTAACTAAAAGATACTTCAATAATATCAAGAAATGTATTGGGAATCATGACGTTCCGCATTATGCAGTCGGCTTAAGAAATATAGTATAGAAAGGCTTTTATACAACAATTTATGGAGTATAGTGCTTGAAGCATTTCGCAATATGAACCAAATTTTTCCCCTTCACAATCTGAAATACTTTTTTTTTCCTATTCAAATTAATCAAATTACAGAAATAGCTTTAAATAATACAGAACAATGCGTACTTATTTAAACAAATCACGCTCTTTAACGTAGAAAGCTACCAAAGGAAGAAAAAAAAACACCAGAAGGGGAAAATAATTTTAGTCGATAAAAAAAAACCTTATGTTTTGTTCGTGAGAAGAAAAAACGCCATTATTTCCAAACCCACATCGTATGTTATAAATGCAAATTCATTTAACGTATTCCCATTAAAATCTTAATGAAACAAAAATTGGGTGCATAAAAAATTTGAAGAAAAAATATTCTTCTTTTTTGCTTGAATTGGAAAGAAAAATCCTTTCGAAACTTTCTACACAAATTACCATTTTTTATGAGAATTTATTAATATGGATTCGTCATAAAACACATTTTACCCCTTCGTTTAAAATTTTCGAGGAAAAAATGAAATATTAAAACTAATCATGGATTTTAAAAACTATAATTACAGTTGTAAAAACAGAAACCGTACAAGTGGGAATTCGAGAAAAAATGTATTTCTTTTAATCGTTTTTATAATGTAAACATTTCAGTCTGATGTTTGTTCAACAAAAATATCAGAACAGAAATCCAGACTTTTTCGTTACTTAGAAACCGAATTGGCGCGTTTTTATTGAATTATTTATTTCGATCCGATTTTTTTTAGTTAAAGCAAATAACGCTTTTCTTTTCTTACTTTCCCGACACTACTGAGAAAAGCTTCAAACATTGTTAATATTTAATTATAAACTTCATTTTATCTCTTTGTATTGTATGGTGAGAAAGTTTTAACATTATGATAAAATTTAATTTTATGTATTTGGATTTTTGTTACACAAGAAAATGAGAATTCAGTCTAGAACTGCAAGAGCCTACTCTCCTGTACGCTAAATTTAACTTTCTGCTTATCTTCTCACGATCTCCACTTTCCTAATATTTTATATATTTTTACAAGCTGAAATAATTACTAATATTCATTACGAAGTCCGTCACATTTATTCCTTTAATTTTCAAAGATTTCTAAATAATGTCAAGAAACACGGAGCGCCTCTTTTAAGGGATACCTCTATTTGAGGGACTTTTTTAGGTCACAGTTCCTTTGAATAGGGAGCTCCATGCAAAGCAGAGAGCAGTTGGTTAATTTCAGTAGCGTATGTGCAGCGCAAGTTTTTTGGACTGAAAACGTTTAAGAGGTATGTGGAATCGCTTTCTTTTCATGTTCTTATGTTTAGTTAAAAACAATTTCACAGTCATATCCGGAAAACGGAAATTTTAAGCTACTTTTTTAAGCACACCTTTAGTCACGCATACTTTTACGTTACATGTGACAGTGACCATCTTTCTTAGGTGTAGTTGGTGTAAATATGAGCCCCCATTTAAAGAGTGGCCATAACTATACCATCTCTTTTTTTAAACAACAAAAATTATTTCTAAAGCGATATATTTTGCATTTTTCATGATGGAAAGTTGGGAAGTTCGCTGAAGACACTCGGGGAGAGGTGTGGGTGAAATGTGTTTTGTGCCTAATACAGGCTTACTTAGATTCTGCCGGGGCTGAAAAAGCCAGTTTGGCTTGCGATTTCTGTAAATATTTTTTGTTATCCTCTAATAAATAAGTTCTCTACCATTTTGCATTATTTAATGATGTTTTTAAACTATTTTTGATGACTTTTTTGAAAAGCGCCCACATTTACACCGCATTTTTTTCTGGCGCTTTTTTAGGAGCTTTTTGTAAATCGCCGTTTTCGAAATGAAATCATTGATATTAATCATTATTTCGCCTTCTCCAATTCAGGATACTTGTTATAGTTGTTGATGAAAGGCAAAAATGTAACATTTTCGAATTGAAAGTATCTTTAAATCAAAAACAAAAGAGAGTGCCCTTATTTATACTTTTCTCTCTATTAAAAACCCCTACGCCGATATGGGGTGCCATTACTTCGACAGGTTGAACTGCTTTATTTCACATAATAAACAACGCAAAAAAGATTTCCAACGCAGTGATAGTCAATAACACCAAGGGCACGGGTTGGAATCAAACCCGCGACTCCTACATGCCAAGCAAAACTTCTATCTCAGAGCCACGGGGCCCCCTTGAAAGACAATTAAATTTCATAAATGAGTAACATTCGCGAGGTTTTAAAACCTTTAAGAAGCACAAATATATTTAATTAATATAAAGAACTGTGATTCTTTATATTAATTAAATATATTATTACAATTAATATATTAATTATGGTTAATAATACAGGCATAATACGCCCAAATTTCACTAACAAAAACTAATAAATAACGCACAACTCCTCCTCTACCCATTAGTCAATAATGCTGAGTAATAAGCCAACAACTGTATTTTTCACGCAACAGAAGTCTGATGGACAAGTTCTTTCACAAGAAAGCAAGTCGCACACAAAATGAAAGGAAAACTTTATACCTCAGCCGGTTTGTCAGACGGACCGAAGTATCTAACCTATTCCTTTGTCCTTATTAGAACTGGATAATACATTGTGCCTTAATGGCTTCCTTCTAACATTAGTCACTTTCTTTGCATTATTGCCAAAAGTCGCTGACCACGCTAAATAAATCTTCTATTGAATGCAGTTTCATGGTAAAACTTGAATATGAAACGGCTCTGAACTAGAAAACATTCATGATGGAAGCAGAAGTTAAAGTTTAAACAAATCTGCGATGTTTATGTAAAGCATTGCACTCTGATTCCGTTTTGATCACGTGGATCCCAGACTTAGTAATGCTTGAATGGAGGCTAGTTAGTAAGAAAACAAATCCTCTGTAAGAAAAATGTCTGATTTTTTCATATCACACTGAGTAAGGTTATAGAGAGAAACAAAGTAGTAAAGGATGGCTTTACAATGAAAACTACATATTTATATTTCGACAGCACAATAAATATTTTTTTTAGTACGAAGAAATGGAGCTATGCAACAAAAATTACCGAAACCCAATTCTAAAACTAGATTCTGTGTATATATTTATTTGCCAACTGGAAAGCTGGCGATGAAAAAGCATACGAAAACCCATGAAAAAATGTAAAAAACAAAGCACTGAAACTCACAAAGCTGGAAAAAAAATTTGAATACAGAGAGTTTTTTTTTTTTTTTTTTTTTTTTTTTTTTTTAAACAAGATTTTGCTTTTTTTTTCCTTTTAATTTGAACTTTTTCTCTTGATTTTGAGGGTATCTTCTGGAAGACCGTTTTGCTTCTTGACTCATATTCAAGTAACAAAACAGTCACATTTACACTAGCACAAGGAAAGTGCGTAGAAGTTTCAAGTGCTGAAAAAAGCTTTATTTCTGACTCCAAAACACGTATATACAATTTTCGTTTTAAATTTATAGCCTTATTTTGTTTTTGGTTTCTTTAATGCGCAATTGAAACAAAAGTAACCACTTTAAGATTAATGCGGATTTTTGGTTAAAATTGTTGAATTGATCCTACTATAAAAGATTATATAGAGAAAACATAACTTCATTTTATTCGCGGTTCCATTTTACAGTTCATTTAACAAAATGCTTTAATTTTTAAAACATTTAAGTATTTTACGTCGAAGAGCACAACAAATGCTGAACTTATCTAAAATGCATGATTTATTTTAAGTTAAAATCTCATTACAATTTGTTAGTCCCTGTCATTGCAAAGTCAATGTTAAATTCATATTTTATTGATTAAATTGTGTACTATTTCTTTAGGTTCATTTATTACTTTTTGTTTTTGCTTTCCTTCTTTTTTTCACCTCTTATTTTATCATTATTGTTACTTTCTATAACATTAAAATAAGTTCACCTCCAACTGACTATCAGGCAGAATATCACGAAATGTCACCCTCCGCTGTCCATGAATTTAACTCCGACTCACTGCGTCAAGAATAGGATTAGGATGAAAATATTCGTTCTCTTTACCGTTCACATTGATTCGGGGGAAGTTCGTTGACATATATTTAATCTGAAGTTCAGTAAATCGAAACAACTCAATTTCGACCGGACGCCTATTGCATTAATGATTTCAGGACTTTTAACGAATATCATCACTTAAACTCCAAAGTCATTTTATGCAAAAGGAATCTTAAATGCATAACCTGTTCTTAATATTTGAAAGGAATATATTTGATCCGAAGAGTTCACGAACAATATATTTAGTCACACATTTATTAATGATCTGTGCCATATACGCATGCGTGTCATCTTTGACTGGAATTTATGTTAGCAAGTAGAGAAATATTTCTTAAATCAAGAACTACTTTAACAGCGCAACGCATCAAAGCGACCATCTTCAAAATTTTCTAGCATTTTCTTGACAACTTTAGTCTCGTTTAGTTTGTTGTAGCACGGTACATTCTAAGCAAGTCTATTTGAAAGCTGCTCTTTGCGGGGTTACTTTCCAAATGAAACTTGACTTTATTCATTTTATACGCTAAAACGCAATAAAATTTTAGCATATTTAGCAAGTCAGCTCTTATGCACTGTAAGTACTACGCTTTAATTCCTTAAAGTTATGCTCTATCTTACCTTGGAGAATGTTAATTATGAGACCCAACTCTCAACTCGCAATTTCTAACTGGACATTTGAGTGGCACAGTATTTTAACTCTCTCTCTCTCTCTCACGCAGATTCTTTTTCAAAGAGATACTGATATAAAATTTTTACTTAGGATTTGAATTGATTTGAGGTCTCGTCTATTTGTTTGTATTTGAAAACACCAGTGGCGCAGCGAAGGGGGGGGGGACCCCACTCCCCAGAGCCATTTGTTTTAACATGAGTGCAAATTCTAATATAGTAGTTTAAGCATATAAAAGGGATGTTTCGATCCAAAAAAAACCTTCAAAAGGTTTTGTTCATCAAAAAATCCCCTTCAGAAGGTATTATTGATCAAAAAACCCCTCCAGAAGGTATTTTTGTCCCCCCTCCCACTCCAGAAGGTATTTCTGATCACCCCCTCCCCCCACTTAGAGCGTATTTTTTCATCAAAAAAAACCCTCCAGGAGGTATTTTCATTCTGCGCTAGTGGAAAAGAGTTTTGATGGAGAAAAAAAAGTGGGGGGTTGTAGGGTAAAGTGTAAGAATAGGGCAAAGGCAAATGGTAAGATATTTTTGCAGTTTTAAGTGTCACTTTCGAGCACTACTTTAGCTATGTTTTCAAACGAATATTTGATTCCAGTGAAAAAATGAATAGTTCTTAAGAAAGTGGATAAAATAATAATGTTTTCTCCTACTTAAAAAATAATGATTTGTACGTGTCGCTGGCGTTGCCGTACGGTCATGCCCGCAACACGAAAAAAAATCATTATTTTTCATGCACATTTTTTTAGTTTTTCATTGTATGAAACATAATGGTTCCTAACCTTCGAATATATAACAATTAAAACCCAAGGTTAAAAATTTCAATAAAAAAAAAGTGCAAATGTAAGCGTAAAAATGTCTGATTTGGGCAAATGGATTGAGCATAAAACCACTATTTTTAGTTTTGGATACCTATACAATATTTTACTAATTTTTCTTCAGTTTCATGCCAGTGAATGCAATAACAGTATTAAAATAAGAGCGGGGCTGCTAGAAGAAGAGAATCTGTATGCGTCTAAAAAAAACCTAATTTTAGAGCCCTCCTTATCTCTCTTTCTCTCTCACTCTAGCGTGCAATTTTTTCTTTAAATGAATACACTGACATAAAACTTTCACATCAAACCTCAGACTAACTTGTTACGTCGATTTCTAGCCAACAAAAGTTGAAAAAAAACGCATAAAAAAATTACTTATTAATCATCATTCATTATATATGGCAAAACTCTTTAAGCAGTCTCATTTAAAAAATACTTAATTATAGAGAAACTGCTCGAAAAAATGAAGTAATTAATTTATTAGAACAAAGAATTAACAATTAAAATCTTATTTTCTGTTTTAATGAAATAAATAATTGTAGGATTGTGTAGCGTAAATTGCTTTGTGCTTTAAACATATTTCATGTCAAAAAACATTATTTCTAGATTCTTTGTTTATTAGCAATCGGATCCTTTATTATTTCAAATTACTTCACAAAACATCTACATATAAGACTGGGTGAACTGCAAAACATCTGTTTTAAAAAATGATACATGATTTGCATTTTCTCTCACAAACGTACCTTAATTGCGTCAAGTAAAAGAAAGCATTTTGAAACATCAACATTTTAATATTGCATTTAAATTTTCGCAATAACGGAAGAATAAATATTATCTTACAAGAAACATTTTAGTTTTTAAAAAACATGTCTCTTTCTTTTGTACTTAAAGATTTAAAGATGTCGTTGCTTTAAAGTATACAGTTTAAAAAGTTTTTGTTAAGTACTATATAGCTCAGGGCTTCACAACCCATGATTTTCCACCGTTTCAGGGGGTAAATAAAACAATGAAGAAAACCGCGAGAAACAGCTATACGTAGTTAACCTTGATTGAGAAATGCAATAGAGAAAGTAAAAGAGGAAAAATATAGGGGCTTTAATTATTCGAAACAATGTGAAGAACATGAATAGATGCCTCAAGCCAACAATTTGGTTGCATGGAAAATGAGAAATAAAAGTTTTTCGAGAAAACGATGCAAGCATTTTAATGTTCTGTATGGTTCCCTCGAGGATCTAAGATAGTTGCAAAAAAGACCTTATTTTAATATCTCTGGTTGCACAACGGTTTTGCTTGCATGTGGTGTGGCTACCGATTTAACCTTTTGAATATGTTTTCCCACTCTAAGAAGAGTACAGACAGTAAGCAAGAACAAGACAGTAAGCTGAAGCATTGGACCTGCAGCAGTTCACCATCAGAATGTGTCGCAAACATGCTCGATACAATTTTACAATTTAATTCAGAACTTTAGGTCAGTTCTGGACTTGCTGCAGTTCACCGTCAGAATGTGTCGCAAACATGTTCGATCCAATTTTCCACTTTAGGTCAGGAGAGCATGCAAGCCACTTCTTACAATTTATTGTCTATATAAGCTTCTCCTTCAATACTCTCCGGAAGTCGATCTGTATGGGGTCAGCATTATCATACATTAACAACATAGTAATCACATTGGACAGAGCATTAACCACGACAAGAATTATCAGTCTGCAAACCTTTGAACTGTCAAATTATCCTTCTGAACAAAATGCAGTTCGGATGCCTGCTTATTCTGATTTTGGCTTGTACTATTAATCTGCTTCGTGTGCGTAGTATTCTTTCATGAACGAATGTGGTTTTTCCGAAAAATGTACTTTTCCCTCCATACGTACTAGTGACGTTTGTACATAGAAAGCAGTCCTGTGTCTCATGAGATACCCTACGTCCAAAAAAGGAAAATGTAACAGAGTTAGTATGTCTCCATGAACTATCAACAGTTGATAGATGTCAGTCATCAGTTCAGTTGCTGATGTTGTGATCACGTGAGAGATCTTTCCCTGCATCGGGGTCCAATATTTCCTGTTTCGTGAAATGGATTCCACAAGCTGAAATGAAAATCCTTGGCACTGTAAAAGAGTTTGTTATTCGTTTTTGTGTTTTTCTGGTTTCAGGTCTCTCGATAATTCTCCAAGTCATGGGCCCTAATTAATCTCACATTTGTCATATCTTCAAGTCATCTTTTCTCAAAAAAAAAATAAATAAATAATAGAAAATCCTGAATAATTTGATTCAAAACTGAACTTCTGCTAAGTTGTGATCTATGGACTTGTATTATTTTTCTTGTCTAGGTGCCATGAACGACGATTTACGTATGAATTATTCCCGTCTTCAACTACACCTAAAAATACAAATGTTTTATTTCATGGTAGTTATCAGAAGATATATATGCGTAAATTTTGTTGACTAACTTTTAAGTAGTGCTTTTAACTAGTGCTATCTTTTAACTTGTTCATATTTAAAAACTATTAATAAGTTATGGCGGAAAAAAATTAATCGTCGCCTTGGAGCAACAGTATGGTATATTAGTGCTATTTCTCGGATTAGATATCTAACTGTTGCTCTGAGGCGACAATACGTTTTCAACAATAATTATGTAAGTAATTACTCAAATCCTATTTCGAAAATCAGTTTTTCTGAATAAAGAGAACATTTAAAGGAAACTAAAGTACTAAATTTACTGTCACGATTTCAGTTTAAAATTATTTTAACCAAGTAAGAAAATTAATTATAAATAAACAAAAAGTTCATTCAAGATTGTTCTAGAATTTGAATGGTGCTTTTTTTTAACTTTAATTTTCAGTTGCATAGGTGCAAAAAAAATTTGTTTAAATTCATTTGTTTTGCAGTAAAATGAGTCGACAAAGAAGCATTGAAAATCAAATTATATGGAGAAATTTAATCTAAAACAAGATTTTTTTTTTCAATTATAGCACTTTATTATTTGTGTTTTGCAGCTGATGCTGATAACTCGTTGTAACTTAGCATTATACGCCTTCTCATCTTATTTTGTAAAGGTTATCGTTAAAAATAAGAGGCAACTTTTCATATTCGCTAAAAAATAAACTCTACAAAACCAGATACCAACGAACTTTTGAAGATTTATTTATAAAATCAAATTATTTATATTTTTTAAACAGCAGGATATGGAGCCATGCCCATTCATAGTTAAGTCGAAGGGCTCAAAAGAAATTTCGCTATGACTGAAATTTTGTCATAAATGCAGCTAATAAGTTATAGCCATAAATTTGTTTTACACGTTATCGCTATAAATAGGCACGACAACTTTAAAGCAAACTGACAGATTAATGCTGAAAAAAAAAGAGCTGTAAATTAGTCATTAGGAGGGGAAAAGTGAACTATTTTTATCTGTGGGCTAAAATCTGAGTGAAATATCTAAAAAGAATCATTTTTATTCCTCTCGTGTCAACTTTGACAGTCGAGACGAATTGTAATTTTAAGATTTCTTACTCAGAGTTGTAAGCTCAGACTCTCGGAATAAGACAGGGGAAATCAGAATAATAATCATCTTCGTAATGTCAGAATAATCCAAGTGAAGAATTGAGATAATTCCTCATGTAGGGGGAAACGCGCAATAACAAATGACAGGAATCCCTGGGGATGATCAATTGTTTGAGCAGTGTCAGCGATAGTCGTTCCCCAAAGGAAAGAGGAAGACTTCCCAAGAAGACTATTCCAACTACAATTCTTTCTCAGATTAAAGGATTACCGAGTAGTACGTTCAGGTGTTTTTCCATCCCTTGATTGAGAGGATTAAAATATGTATCTTCAGAAGATATGACTTTGTTTTCTTACCCACTCCTCTGACAGACATAATTGCTTAGATAAATCTTCACCCTAAGAGTAAAACGTTGCTGCAGGCTATAGAAACATCAGGAATAAGTACGACAGCGACATCTGGTTAAGAAAGGGTTAAAGTTGCTACCAGATTCGCGATGTTTGATATTGCTGAAGGCTTAATTAAAGAAGGATTAAAGTAGGAGGTTGTTTTCTCATGTAGAAAAAGAGATTTGGCTGTACTGGTAGAGATTGTGGAAGATGAAAGAAAAAACTTCAAGAGCAAGCTTTTCTCGTATGAGAAAACAACCAATTTAATGTGATCGAATTTTTAATGAAAGGAGCAATTCCGTTTAAAGTATTCAAATTTTTTCTTGTTTATTTTAGTAAATATTGGGCTTCATGTACATTAGGATGTCGCAAAAAAATGAAAGTCGTTTTTTTTAACGCATACCCTCTTATTTTTTTCCTTTTATATCAAAACCGTTGCAAAAAAAGTTTCATGCAATTTGAAGCACGGTAATCCGTGCCGACTTGCGCCCAAACGTGTAAATAGCACGTGTATACCTTAGCAAGCGAACGCTTGCCATGCGATACTTTGCAAAGCTCAGAACAGCTATAAATGGCGCACAGAAAACAAATCAAAACAGAAAAACAGATGTTAGGGTCCGTGGCAATGTGCGATACTTCAAACGTGTCAGTACGAATACACTCCGGTCAGCGAGTGCAGTATAGTTTTTTACATAGTGAACGAAACGTGGCAGTGGAATTGCGTAGTTCGAAAAAAAAGGGGGGGATTTTTAATAGGAGTCGTAATACATCAAATTACGGGCTCAATACTTCCCTCTACTGAACAATTTCTGTCTGTTTTGATTCATAACATTCGAGGAGTAAATTTAACCATCAGTGAAAGTGCAAATCTCGCGATTCGGGAATGCATCATTCTTTGGGAAAAGGCACGCATTCATACTAAATCGTTGCCAAATTGTGTGAATAAGCTTAAAAACCTGTATCAAGTTTGGAGAGACTTACAAAAAAATGTCGAGAAACTTTAAGGAGTATTCAGGCAGCGCCAACAAGAATTTGTGAGAAATTTAAACAATTTTTTCGATATTGCACATTCTGATGCACTTCAGTTAATCAAACTAGAGGAAGATAGGATTTTCTTGCAACTCCAAAAAGAGCCCGGTCGACGCGGTCACTTAGGTGGAATGAATAAAAAAACTGGCCGACAAAGAAGAGAGGGCTCGACTCTTCGAGCGTCAAAGAAGAAAATAGGCGTATGAAATACGATTCCGCTTCAACATCCTCGGAATTGATGAATCAGTAGAAGATTTTTCTTAGAGTTCTACTGAAAATATACATTAAGAAGATTTCCCTGAAACATGTAAATAAGTACCTGGAACGAGTATATCAGAACCTGGAAAAAGTATATCAGAACTTGGAAGAAGTATACCAGAACCTGGAACAAGTATACCAAAACCTGGAACAAGTAAATATGTAATGAGGAGCGATTTTATCACTCCAAACTTAGTTGCTACATTGGACAGGTGTCAATTAAATATACGAGATTCTGTGTTTATTGTTGAAGCTACTATTGACGCACTTGGGTGTAACATTGATGAATTTCCGATAAATAAATCTTTTCAATTCAAAGAATTTGAACCGAAGAACAGAAGGAGCGCGAGGAAAGAATAAAAGCTCTGAGTGCTCAAAAATCAGAAGATCGCTTACCTATAGTTATTTCATATGGATGTAAGGAACAACTCGTTGCTGTGCCTAAACTGAAATATTCTACAGCAAAAGAACAGGCGCAGGCTGTTTGGAAGGCAGTTTTAGATTGGAATCTCGAAGACAAAGTTCAAATTCTCTGTTGTGATACTAGTTTCCAGTACAGTTCGTTTTGATGGTGCTTGCGCAATTCTTGAGCAAACATTTGATAGAGAAATTTTTTCCTTTGCTTGCCGCCATCATATATATGAAGAGGTATTAAAGGCAGTATTCGAAGTGAAAATTAAGCAAGTCACAACGAGCCCTGATATTCCCTCTTCGAAAATCTCGGAGAGTCTTGGGAAAACATCAATCCCACTAAAATACAGTGCTATAGAGGAGCTGGGGAGTTGTTCCGAACTGTACCCGAACTTGAAAATTCAGTTGGCTTTTATCGTGCTGAGCTTACTAATTTTACGGTCAGGGATGACTATCAGGAGTTGATAGAACTGTCTATCAGAAGTTTTTGGTGGAGATACAGAAAATAAATTTAAAATAGGACCACCGGAAGCCATGTATCAAGCTCGATTTATAGTCCGAGCGATTTACTTGGTTCACAACCAAAATCAGATACGAAGGCAAATACAGCATTTTCAGATGTCTGCTTGTTTGTAGTGACAATATACGTGAAACTATGGCTTCAATGAGTTTTGGCAGTCAGAGCGACAAACAAAGATTTGTGCTTTTTGAAATATTTGAAAGCGTACGAAAATGTGGACCCAATTATCTCAAAAGCTGCTCCATAGAAATTCATCCAGCACTTATGGTATTCGTCTGATAAAATAGCAGTCTCAGCTCTTTTTGATGATGAGGTAGAAGAAGAAACAAAATCAAAAATTGTGACTAATTTACGTACAGAAGACTTCTCGACCCATGAGAAAAAAACATTCCATCGAAGTAAGATCTTTGTCGTTCATTGTATGGTAAGTTCTGCACATTGATTTCATCTAGGTATTTAATTATTCATTTATATCGTGCATTTGTTACCGGTTATTTTGCTATTTTATAGAGAAAACCGTTGATGATTTCATATCAGCCAAAAGCCAGTCATTGTTTACTAGACTTAAAATTGATTATAGTTTTCTCAACGCGAGTTCCTCTTTATGGGTCAATAATATTTCATTCCTTGATGCGAAAAGACGGTGGTCTCAATACTTAAAGCAATAAACGATGTGGCTGAAAGAGCGGTAAAAATGATGCAGGACTTTCATGGTTTGCTAACAGCTGATGAGGAACAAAAACAAATTGTGTTACGTTGCGTTCAAGAGTACCGGAAGATTTATACTGACTCCAAAATGCAAACATTCAAACGAAAATATGTGCAATAATGTTTCATGTAGTGTAATATTGTTGTAAATATCTGCTTTAAATAAATTCATGTCACGTGTAGTAAGGAATTATACAGTTACCAATCTTTCCATTGTAGTAGCCGTACAGGATTTCAGGTCCAACTTTGACCTGAAGTCAGAGATGGGCAAATTCGTATTCGTAAATCCGAATCCGAATTTGATTCACAGCACCTTAACGTGTCAATCCGAATACGAATACATTCGTATTCACAAGTGTGAATTCGAATAGATTCATACTTGCAAATGTGAATCCGAATACGAAATTCGGATTCATACCTATGAATCCGAATCCGAATCTATTCGGATTCAGATCTATGAATCCAAATCATTTCTGATTCACATCTATGAATACGAATCCATTTCGATTCACACTTGGATTCACTGAAAAATTCAATTTAAAAGGCCATTATAAATAAATAAATGTTTGTTTGTACCTCGCTACAGTTCGAATTTTGGGTGTTACCGAGTTTTTGGATGTATATTTATTAGCTTCAAACTAAGTAATTGACCCGAAAATGAACTTCCTACTATTTGGAACCCCAAGTCAAATACGACTAGATCCAGGTTTTAAAAGTCCATAAATAGTTAAATATCATGATTTTATGGACATAAACGCAAAAAATTTCCGCTAATTTTTCGTACAGTCAAGGGCCCAAACTTGTTACAGTTTTGAAATTTACTTCTACTAGCATATTAGTCATACGTTTTCCATTCGAACAAAGTATTCTATTTTCAGGATGTGCCTTGCTACGTCCTTTCAAGACCACGTATAAGTGTGTAGCTTTGTCCCTTTAAAAATAAAACAAAAAAATGTTCATTGTCTCAAGTTAGGGACCTCCCTCCCTAACTTGGGACACTTTTTATTTTGATCTTTGTTTCATGTATTCAGCAAAAGATAATAGTTTGGGACACCGACTGTCATTTTAAAGAAAATTATTTTACAACCCAATAAAGAAAAAAAATCATTAGATAGAAATAATATGATCTTGTAAAATTTCAGCGATGATCAAAATGTACACGTGCCTCTGAAAACATTGAAGGTCTCCCCTGCCTTCTTAACTCTTTTGAATGTAATATTTCTGCTTTCCCCTCTTGGAAACATAAAAGCAATTGATAAACCCAAGTAATTATTAGCAAAGCTTATTTTTAGTTTTTAATGTTCCTTATTTCACATCATTTCACATTCCTTTTCATTCCTTCATAGTAACGAATTCATTCAAATGAATTAGCCTGATCTATACTTAGAGACTCAATTTCATTTGTAGACACAACAAATGCATTTTTTTTTTTCTTTTTTTTTTTTTGACGAAACGTTTTTTGTTCATGAATAGTTTCAATTTTTTTTATCAATGACAACTGTTCTGTCCTGTTATGGTATGACATATTTATTGTCATCAAAATATCACTGAATTTATAAAATTTTGTATCCATACGCTTTTATTTTAATAAAATTATGCAGTTTTTTCCCCTCAATATTCTTTTTACACACTATTTATGGTTTAATTCCTTAACTTGGAACATTGTCCCAAATGTGGAACATATTTGCAATTTCTCAAATTAAATGAATAAATAAATTCAACTGAATTAGTTGGGTGCAAATGAATTTGCCCAAAAGAGACACAGGTACAAAATCGAGATGAATTGTGAAACGAATTCAAACTAATGCTGCTCAGTTAGCGTAGATTACCAAAGTTATTTCCATACTAAAAAATTGCATATTTTTTTTGAAACGAATTGTGAAATGAATTCAAACTAATGCTGCTTAGTTAGCGTAGATTACCAAAGTTATTTCCATACTAAAAAATTGCATATTTTTTCGAAACGAATTGTGAAACGAATTCAAACTAATGCTGCTCAGTTTGCGCAGGTAACCAAAATTATTTCCATACTTAAAAATTGCATATTTTTTTGAAATTTTCAAACTCATAAAAATAGCCCATAAAACTGATACATCAAAGTTCAACTCACATAGCCTGCCAAGTATGGGCACTTGACTAACAAATTAGTATTATGATCAAGTTTATCAACCTTTCAATCAAGTTAGCGTTTTCATTATATTTACTTGTGAGTTTACTAACCAAATGTTTCACGAAAAACAGAAAATGCGAGAAAAAAAGGTAGATATCACAACATTTTGTGTTGCCAAGGGACGGGAAGATACTGTTATACAGTGTGTGTTCATTACATCAAGGGTTTATGAATTCAAAACTGTGATTTCATAAGATTCTCACATACACAATAGTGGTAACATCACACAGCAACATCAGATTGAAACATCACATGGTAAATATCTGTATATACTTTATTATATCATGGTATATACCTTACATAATCTGTAGTAAAATTATGTAAACAAATCAAAGTTTCAATTTACATTACTTTGGTAGAATTCCACTTTTAAAATTTTTGGACCCATAACAATATCGTCATTTTTCTTCAGAAATTCACTAACACCCAAAACTCGACCTGTAGCGAGGTATAGACAGACATTTATTTATTTATATAGAGCTATTTATTTATTTTCAGTGAATCCAAGTGTGAATCCAAATGGATTCGTGTTCACAGATGTGAATCAGAAATGATTTGGATTCATAGGTCTGAATCTGAATAGATTCAGATTCGGATTCATAGGTATGAATCCGAATTTCGTATTCGGATTCACACTTGCAAATATGAATCTATTCGAATTCACACTTGTGAATACGAATGTATTCGTATTCGGATTGACACATTAAGGTACTGTGAATCGAATTCGGATTCGGATTTACGAATACGAATCTGCCCATCTCTGCCTGAAGTCGACACGGGTTCCCGTCATTTTATTGTAATAATTTTTTTTTCTCATGTTTCTGAGGTGAAATGGAAAGAAAGTGGAGGGTATGCGTATTCGAGTTCACATTTTTTTTTTCCGCCATTATATCTTGGGACACCATAATGTACATAGATTGCTTTACTGTAGTTAGCGGAATATTTATTGCACTTTCTTGGAAATGCAGATAAAAAACCCTTAATTTATAAAGTATTCTGTTTAAATTGAAATGTATAAATTTCAGTTAAGCTTTCAGGGTTTCAACTTCCTTGTCGTGACTACGTATAACAGGTTCGTTTAAAGCCTATCTTTAATGTTTTGAATGATAACTAGCTACATAGGTAGAACAATGAAAATGATCAAATGTCTCCTTTTTATTCATAGAAGAAAATTTTATAAATGGCTGCATGCAAGAGTCTGGAAAAAAACATTGATTGCCTGAAATCAGAAAAAAAAAAGGATTATTTGATTCCAAACACAAGCAACAACTTCATATCACAGAATTCACCCGACCAAGTGCTGCAGATTCATGAGTACCCAGCATCATTTACCGGCTGTGATTAAAAAATCCAAAAAATTGCTTTCTGTCACTGTAACCCAGACAGACTGTGCCCAACCCTCCCCTATATTTCTTTTAGCACCTCTTCTCAAGAATACTTCTGTGTTCTATACCTTCGCATCACAACTTCCCACTTTCACATTAAGTAAACTATTGGTTGTTATTTTTCCAGCTGTATAATTTTTAAAATCATGCTCAGAGTTTAAAAAAATTATAAATTTTAAATAAATTTAAGTCAACATACAGTTATTGAAGAACAAAACGAGAAAATTGCTTTAAGGTTTGTCGAACAAAGAACAATGTTGAAGTGCATATTCTAATCATTTCAGTATTATTTATTTGTAAACATATAGTCACGGTTTCGTTTTCACGACCGACATTTATTAAAAATATCAGATACCTTCCACTCACAGTTTCATGTAATGAATATACGAGGAGGACCCATTAGTGGCCAGATGAGTTGAATAATGTGAATGAATAAATAAAACGTAATGCAATGCAATATGCTGTTTTTTTTTTTTTTTTTTTTTTTTTTTCCAGGTTACGAACGAATGGCCTTGAAATAGAAAGCGCGGCATTGAGGTAAAAAAGGATCCTTTATTTCCTATTGTTACATGAAATTTACATCAACTGAAAAAATGCTCTTGGAAAATAAAAAACGCTTTGTTAGAACTTTTATTTGAGAAGTTAAAGTAACATTTTCTTGTGATTATTTTTCGTAAAGAAATCAGTTCTGCGAAATTTGTAGAATACATTTTTATGAGCAAGGAAGCAAGTGGATTTAAAACTCAACATTCCTTATATTTAGAAGAGCAGAATATGAGGGAAAAGAATTGTGATGTGTTTAGTTCTTGCATGCGTGATTTGAAGTCATTTGCAAGACCACTGTTAACGCATTAAACGAACTAGACAACTAACATATATTTTTTTATTCTAAATGGCCCTACGGCCTTTATAAACAATAGATCTAAATATAATCGAAAGGAGACGGAAGGTTTTCATTTTGTAATGCGTCAATGGTCCTGTATTTGTAACAAATTTTTAAACTCATAAAATATACTTTTTTAAATATATCAGTCAACACCTATCAAATATATTAGCCCACATTATGCGTTCAAAACTAATTAAAAAGTAATATCTGCTTTACTAGTAATCACTAGTATATGAGGTTGTCTTGTACAGTTTAAATAAAGTGAATTTATACCAAAAACCAAATTTTTTGATCAAATTATTTAACACAGAATGATAGTTTAATGTCTAAATCCAAGATCAAATATTTTCATTGTTTTTTTTTTTTTTCTTTTTTCATTATTGTATTAAATGCGATATACTGTTCTTATCTGCAGTCCTGGAGAAAAAAAAACGAAACATTACTTCTTACTTGAATGCTGTTTACAGTTCAGACAAATGAAATATCTCAATGGATTGGAAATAATGTACAGTACAGGATGCATACTATAAAACTTTGTTAAGGGATTGCCCTCGTATCAAGATGAGCATCAAATTTAAAACTTCAAATATTAACCCACTATTTTTATAACGGAATTGAAATCAGAAAGAAAAAAAAATCAACTTCATGTGTTATGTTTTGTGTAAGTTGTTAGACTGTTTTTTTTTTTTTTTTTTGAAAATAAACTGAAATCCACCCTGTAGTATTAAAATTATTTCTAGCATTTATGTTTATAACATCTGAACTACCGTGGGTATGGTACTAGTTATTTTAGCA
The DNA here is from genome assembly GCF_026930045.1 of Uloborus diversus. NCBI lineage: Eukaryota > Metazoa > Arthropoda > Arachnida > Araneae > Uloboridae > Uloborus > Uloborus diversus. The sequence continues at coordinate 66,939,296 of NC_072733.1, forward strand.
TTTTTTTAAATTATGAACCATCTCAACAATAAGACACGTTTTACGTGGTTGAAAATAATCATTTTAGTTTTTGTTCTGAATTATGAAATTTATATTTGAAAAAAAAATATTTTGACAAAATATTTTACAAAGGATACTTGATATGGTCATCCGAAATGTCATTCCTTTTGAGGGGCCACATGCCTGTTGTATAATGTATGAAATTCTACTTCTTTGGTAAATTTCAAACAAATAGTAAAAGTTGGACATCTTATCAAAACAACCTACTGCACAAACAGTTACTTAAAACTTACGTAATAAAGCAAATAATGAATAATATGTGTATTTTCTCTTTAAAATACCTTGAATTTTGTTTTCACTACTTTCTAAACTTGACCGTTTTAAACTAACTAAACTAGCAAACTGAAATGCTTTTGTGAAGAGCTAGCTTCTGTTCTGAAAGTAAAGGTTGGAATGCTGGCAAATTTAGTTAGTTGGTTAGTAGGAGCTCTCTGAGTACGTTTTTGCCATCAATTAATTCTAAAGCATTCTAAACATAATTTCCGAACTATTGCTCATTTTATTGCAAATACGACTCCAATACAAAAATATTATTTTTTTTACTAATTACATTTTAATATTACATTTTACCTAAAAAATTGACAATTACTTTTCACAATTCCCTCTTTAATGATTAAGTAGTGCTATTTCTCACTTTAATAGTTACTTTTTGTTACTCCTCCGAAAATTCCTTTGATTTTAAGTTTACAATTTTAGAAGCAAAATTTTTGTCGAAGGAATCATTACTCCGTTTCATTCTCTAAAATTCATTTCTGCAAAATTATGAATGAAACAAAATTTCCCATTAGTTTCGTTAAAAACAACTACATCTTGTACAAATATTTTTCCCCCTTTTCTAAGCTCTGGATTTCTTATTCATAAAAGTGTTTTTAACGTTCAAACGTGATCCCTTAACTAAAAATAAAATAACCCTTCATTTCATTTAGTTTTATTTTTTAGCATTAGAATCTTTTTAATTCTTCCGCATCCTTGAAAAGACAGCATCAGTGCTTCTTTGGAAAGCGGTGCTGCCATCTGTGTACATTTTATGTAAACAAAAGCTAAAACTGAGTTCATTAAAAACACTTCGAATAATAATTTTTAAAAACTTCCGAGTCCACTAGAGAAGCTGGAAGTTTCCTCTGGGGGGTTGGTCATAACGAGTCGTTATTTTTTTAGGGGATAGGTTGTAACTATCCTTATATATATATATATATATATATATATATATATGCTCATATCGTCGCATAAGAACAACAGTAGAATATCTTACTGTTGTTTCTTGGTTTCTATGTCTTACTGTTGTTCAGAGTTGACGATATACGATCATCTTCAAAATTATCTTAATCAAAATTATCTCTATACGTGTATATTGTCTCCTCAGAGCAACACTACGGCATCTAATCCCAGGAATTACACTAAGATATATTGTTCTCTGAGGCGACGATATGCATGAATTGATGGATTTCTCCGAAACTGCGAACGAGTTTTGAGATTTTTTTCTGAACCTATATATAACACTATGACGAATAAGTAAGAAGGAAAAAAATAGGATCAATGCCTCTAGTGTAGCATAAAGCAATAAAATTAGTATAGTAGAATGTATTAAAGTGAAAGAAAAAAGGAGCATCTGAGAGAACCTAAAGCCATACGAATTTAGTTTGGAATGTGATCTCACCTGATGACTAGTACAGTAGTACACCCATATCACAAAGTATTTTCATGAACATATAACACTGTGTTTTTTCGAAGCAGGGAAGTCAATTACTGATGCCATCATATGCGCCATGAGGGTTAACATGGCACACACAGCTACGTTTCAAAATTTAGGATTTTGATCTCATCGTGGGGGAGGGGGGCTTTTGCTCTAGCGATGTTCCTTAGAATTTGAGCAGTGTGCGCAGATGCCCCATCACCCTTGAGGGAAGATGGACACTAGGGTGTCCCGAAAAAAAAAAATTCCGTTTTTCTTAATGCAAGACCTCTCAAAATTTGCGAAATCGATCGTAAATTACAAAAATAATTTAAAAAATAGAATAAAACTATATCTTCAGGGCTCTACCGATCGTCAAAGTTTTGAAAAATTGTCATTTTTATGGCAACTGAAAAAGAAGTACTGTGAATAAAGTTATAAATTTACTGTGAAATAAAAGCTCGACAGCTGAAATAAAAAGATCGTGATTCGTAATATCAACACGAACAGAAAAAAAAAAAGAAAACATATGGTGATTACTACTGTAAATGCCTATATGGGAATAACCCCCATTTCCGCAGTAGAATCGTCCACGAAGCTTGGCGCCACGTCTCGATTTGCATGCAACAATATGTTACTGACGACTTCGACTTTGTTTGGTTTCAACTTGCTAATTCCTTTTACTTGTTTCGAGGACTTTCTTGGCTTGACTCACGGGTGTTTTCTTCGTAGCCAAAGTAATTTTAATGCTATAAAAGTACAGTTGCAATTGTTAGTGTTATATGCCGATTCTGTTAGTTTTAAGTAATGAGTTCGAGACGTAGTGAGACTACTTGTGCTATACTGGGACCCTACAAGGAACTTGATGATCGGCAGCTACCTACTGTAAAAGACGTCATAAAAATTATTTTATTTGTCAGGAGGGAACAGAAATGTATGCATAATGGAAAGGACCCTTCCAGTTCAGATATATATACAATTGTTTCTGAAAAAATCAACAGTATTTGGACAAAAGCTTCAATTCCAATCGTAACTAAGGAACGAGTAATTCAATTATTAAAATTCTATTTCGAAAAGTACGTCAATTTGAAACGATACCCCAGAAGCAAACGAAGTGATAGTTTTGAAAATAAACTGAAGTGCGTTTTAGAGTCATCTGAGAAGCTCTTCGACGTTGCGGCTTGTAAGTGCCCTGTATTTGAGTCTTGTTCGTGTTTAAAACCTAAAAAAGTTCCCATCAATGAGAGAAGTTTCTTGTTGGATCAAAGAAATGACAGGAAAATGGTGATAAGAGGTGTCGATAAGAAAGAAACAGCTAGATTAATGAAACAACTGCAGAGAAAACTTGAAAGGGCGGCAAAAAAGTCTTCTACTGAAAATAACGATTCTGTCTCAGCAAATTTTGATGACGATTCGATGCGTGAATTTTCTCCAGAAACGTATCCCATAATAGAGACGAATACGGCCTCTACAGGGACACCATCAACTTCAACGACAAACAGGAATACGCTGATCTTGCCAACAGTTGCTAAGGTCTGTGATAGATACGGTTTGTCGACGCGATCTGCTGCTGCTGTTGCTTCTGCAGTTTTAGCTGATGTCGGCTTGGTTTCAAAAGAAGATTTAACTCTAGTTGCTGATAAAAACAAAATCCACAGAGCTGTAGCTAAAGCTCGGAAAGAAGCTTCCAAAGATATTGGAAGTATTGTTATAAAAAGCATTTACTTTGATGGACGTAAAGACATCCATCGCAAAGAAATTTTTGAAGAGCACATCTCAATTTTAGCAGAACCCGGATCAATTTATTTGGGACACACAACGCCAAGTCGTGGCACTGCAAAGGCAATTCTAACTTCGATTACAGCTCTATTAGAAGGTCAATGCTTGAATTTAGAAGACGTGATTTGCGTTGGATGTGACGGAACTGCAATAAACACCGGTTGGAAGGGTGGCGTGATTCAATATTTAGAGGAGTATTTGGAAAGACCATTGCAATGGTGTGTGTGTATGCTTCATGCCAACGAATTACCCCTTCGTCATTTATTCTTGACCTTAGATGGTTGCACTTTGGGTCCTAAAGAATATTCCGGACCTATTGGAAAACAGTTAGCTGGTTGTGAAAATAAAATGACATTGTTTTTTTGCGCGGTGGATGATAATTTTCCTAATTTGCCGAAAAATGTGGTTGATGAACTAAGCACGGATCAAAAATATCTTTATGAGATTTGTCAAGCTGTATCAACTGGTTTCTGTAGTCCTGAGCTGGCAAATCGCCAACCTGGAAAAATGGCGCACTCGAGATGGCTTACTTCTGCTAATCGTATACTCAGACTTTATGTAAGTGCTCTTAATCCAACAGAAAATTTGCGATTACTTGTTAACTACGTGGTTAAAGTGTACGCTCCAGTTTGGTTCTTAATCAAGCAAAAGTCATCTTTTAAGGAAGCAGCCAAACATCTTTTTCAAATGATTGTGTACTCTCGATTGTTACTCGAAAACTTGAAATCTCTTGTGTATTCTGTTATCGAAAGAAATGCTTTTTTTTGCGCACCCAGAAAACCTGCTGGTCAGTATGTTGTTTGATGATAGGGAGCACATTCGGGAGTTAGCATTACGAAGAATAAAAAAAGCTAGAGATGCTGAAAGTAGCACTAAACGCAGAATATTTAAAACACCAAAAATTAACTTCTCTGCTAAAGATTATACGGAAATAATTGTCTGGCAAGAGTGTCAGGTTACAGCACCACCGGTTCTTCGACATATTTCTAACGAGATCCTTCAAATTATGGCAAAAGATAATACTCGACGTTAAATCCCGGTTATCACAAATTTGCCATTTCAACTGCGCTTGCGCACGGACATAGCTTTTTGGGCTTTCTGTTTTAAGATTTCGTGTTGCTTGTTTATATTTAGGTTGTGCTAGAGTCCCAACAAATAAATGAATGCGATTATAGAGTATTTTCACAGCGATTTCGGGATACATTATATGAAACTACGGATATGAATAACTGATAATCTTCATAAAGAAAAGAGAAAAATTACACTTCAATATTTATTGGTTTGGAAATTTTTATTTAACGTAAACGTAAAACATGTTATGTACTTCAAAAATGATCGGAATATTACAAATATCCGTCTTTTGCATATATTTTACGTTAGGCGTAAACAGCTTAGTATTATACATTTGTATTTAGGTTGAGGGTTCCGCTTTGTATTGGAAGTGATGCTGCAGATCGAGTACGCTCTTCTGAGGTTAAAAATTTGGCCCTGAAAAGGGCCTTTGTTGGATAGAAAAATCAGGCTCCGAATCCATTAATAATTAAGACGCAAAACTCAATCTTTACCGAGGCGTAAAAACTAAATCAAAGACAGCTTTGTAATTTCTAATTTTTATCTGATCGTATCTCATATTAACAAATTTAAATGTTTTTCATTAGTTTGAGCAAGAGCTTCGAAATCGGCAAAGTCTGCGCGCAAGCGCAGTTGAAATGGCAAATTTGTGATAACCGGGATTTAACGTCGAGTAAAGATAATAGCTTGGAAATCGTTGACTTTCCTTGCCACTCACAATCTGTGGAAAGATGTGTTAAACTAATAACACAGGCTTCACAAAGTGTTACTAACGCTACTTCTAGAGATGGCTTCGTTAGAACCAGGTTGCAATCTCGTGCAGAAATGCCAAATTTTGGACACAAAATAAGTTTAAATTCTAAACTTTTGTCATTATTTATAAACTGTAGTTTGTTTATTTTGTTTTCTTGTGCTTTGTTTCATTTGTTTCTTAAATAAAATGCTTTCTAAACTTTATTTTTGTATTTTTTAAATCATATCGTTTAAGTCTGTCAAAAATGTGAAATATGCAAAACTTCAAAGAGCTGTAGAGCCCTCAAGATGACACGCAATTCCATTTTTTTTTTACCTTTTTCGTGATCTGTGAAAAATTTCGCAAATTTTGACACCTCTTGTGATAGTGTAGCTCAAATTTATTTTTTTCTCATATATGGACGGGACACCCTAATGGACACATGGAGCAGATTTTTGTCTGAACGTTTCAAGACATACTCGTTTCTACCATAGATCTATGGTTTCTACCTCATGAAAACAATTTCAAAACGTTGAAACTTCCGTAAGAAGGACGAGGTCGTAAATGAATGATAGCTAGCAACAACTGCTTGTCGTAACAGGAAATCTTCCAACAAGTTAGCAGTTGTGGACCCGACTAGAGGCATCCGGATGAGGTTTTAGAGCTGCAATTAAGAATTTTTAGAAGTGCATGACTTTACTTCATGGACGATAATGTCCATCTCCATCAAGTAAACCTAGTTGACGAACGCCTTGAAAGTGAGGACATAGAGCGAATACCGTAGTCAATTAGGTCTTGTTATTTTAAAGGGATACATAGTTTGCGAGACTACCTTCAAAGAACATTTTCGGGTAGAAATCTTCCCTCTGGAGTTGTATAAATGCTCTGAAGAAGAAATTAATAGAAGAGTGGTGCTTAGTTCGTCAGGTTGAGGTTGCACTATTATTGCCTGCTACACTGCAAAACAAATTCCGATACGTTCCTATAAAATAATGTTCAAGTAGTGTACCTAATTTTTGCCAGTAACATGCCTGGCAAAATACAGAGAAGTTTCCCGCAAATGTAACCTTCCTGATATTAACCTGGAATATTTCTGAAAAATGCAGAAAACATCTCAATAACAGTCATCATGTTTCTGGGATAAATCAGGAATGTGTCAAAAAAAAAAAAAGATATTTACAATTGTGGATCGGCACCATCCCATCAAGAACCTTCAGAGAAACCTTAGATAGATTTAAAGTAATTTAATTTTCACCTCCCTTACATACCAGGACGGCTCCTAAAACAATGTGGCAGAAGCTAAAGTAGAACTGCAAGGAAATATCGAATAGCATGTTTGCGTGCAATTCTTGCTCAGCTAAAATAGACATAGACTTCACTTCACCATTGTTTTGGGCTCAGTCAATCTGGCTGAGCTGCGTAACTAAGATGAATGGGAATCACCTTATAAAAAAGCAAAATGTGTTTTCACACTGGTAGCTAAAAATGTTTTTCACAACAGAGAGAAGTCTGCATTGAGGAAACTTGTAGCGATTCAAGAAACATTTTCGCAAATGTATTTGTTCTTCATCGGAAATAGCGAAAACCCGTGAAATCCTACAATATTGCCCAGAAATAATCTGTGACGTTTCGGAATTTTCTTGCAGTACACCATGAAGTCACGTTATGATATGTGAGTACGAGTTCGGGGAACTCACATTATGGATTAAATTACTAACGCCTAGTTACTTTATGAGTTATTCCTTTTGTTTATGCTGAACACTCCTTTGCCACACTTTTTTATAATTTTCATTGTTTCGTGCTACAGCTTTGTATTCTACGCAGTGATTTATTTATTTATTTATTTTAGTACTTATGTATCATAATCAGGGTCCAACAAATCCCGAGTGCCAAGTCACCCGGTAAACTAAAACAAAATACCTAAGGAACTAATCCTCGCAGAAAAAACACTTTGAGCAGCCATTTTACACTAAATATTCCGATAAACACTGAATTTTTTTTTCTGGAGCCTAAGTTTTTTCCTGCCTCCTAAGACTTTACAATTTTTGTTGGTTTGGTGATAGTGTTATGTACGTAAATGACTAGTTATGGGCATCCAACCAGTAATGGGCATGGATGTCTTGCATTGTCAATATCAAGTTCAAGTTTGTAGGGATATTCCAGGAACACCATTAGTAAATTCATAAAATAGCATCGTTCGCAACCCGGCACCCATTTTTTTTCCAAACATAAGTTTTTATCTACAGTGTAATTTATTACGTTACTGCATCTTAGTTCTCAATAGTGAATTTTCTTTGCATTTAAGATTTCGAAGTGTTTCTTTCATAAACAATTAAAATTGCTGTTTTTTAAATCAAATCGCAGTATTATTGGTACGTTATCATTCCTTAGATTTTTTTTCTCTGTCACGTAGGTTTATTTTGCCATTAATTAAAATATTTCGGATCCTTTCAAGCTAACGTACCCATAACTAGTATTTTACTTACGAGCACATAGGAACATAATTAGTTATTTGGTCATTTTTACTTACCATTATTATTTATGATTGATGATAAAACATAAGCTAAATTTAGAAAATGATAAATAAAAAATGCAGCAGTTGAACAGTTCCATTTATTTAATTTAATTCTTTATTTCCTTTTGCTGTTGTGCAGACGAATCTTTCAAAAGCAAATTGTCCGTTATCCACTTTTTAATTTAAATGGTTCTTAAATTGTAAGTGAAGATACTTTAAATTTCATTACATTGTAAAGAAAAATAAGTGGGGCCTCCTTCTTTGAGTTTCGAAGAAAAAATTTTGTAGTTATTAGATTTTGTAGTTATTCACTGGGATACAAAGTTACGTCCAGATGTAATTAGAAAAAGAACGCCGACAGGATTACTGTGACAGCTTCAGATCCTAATATTGAACAGCTACTCGGAATTCCTTAGATATTTCTTCAGTTGTATATGATATCTTAGATGATAGTTCTTTAATGCTAACTGTTCTAGCTGTAGAGATTGATACAACGACTTGCAATACCCACCGTATAAATTATGCATGCAATTTTTTAGTGCAAAAACTGAAAGGTGGTATATTACATTTGGATTGCCATCATTATGCACTTGAAATCGTACTGCAGAGTGTGTCCTTTACGAAATTCTTGCCTTTCTTAGTTCTAGATCAGATATTCAATTATTTAAGCGCTTCAAAATTTTGTGGAAAGATCTCCATCATTCAGAACTTATAACCTTTCAATCAAGTACACATACCACTTAAATTCTAAAAGACGAAGTTGATGACATATTATTGTTCGTAAAAAGCGGAATTGAGAAAGACTACAGAGAATTCTCATAACTTGTAATAATATTTCCTGGTGAGTTTCCTCCTACAGGGATATGTTTTCGGCAACTTGGAGCTTATCCCTGAGCCATATGGGTGGCGAAAGAATTTTTTGTTTGAAAATTTTTATGTTTAGGAAACAATTTAAATTGACCTGACATGAAAAGAAAGCCCTTCAATGCTGTTTTACAAAGCTGTTTTACAATTAAATGCTCTGGGAAGATACGGTTTTTCGCAGCAACCCAATCGAGGCTCCTTTGAATAATATAATATGTCTGAAAAACTAGCAGAATATTAAATGACGACAAACATGCAGCAGAAGCAATGATTGGAAAATTCATTATGGTATTATAAACACTTATGGTATTTAGGGGATAAACTAGTAGCTTTGTCCATATTGGATGAAGGAATTAACCTTGAAGATAGGACAAGACTAGTACGAAAAATGCTTGTGATAAGGAAGACATGTCTGATGACTGTTTAACAAATTTCAGATAACAGTAGATGATTTGGAATACTTTCTTAGTAAAGATCTTCCTCTTTGTAGAATCAATTACGAGTCAATAAAACTGTTTGATAAGTTACAAATACTAAAAGATTTTTTCCTATTTGATCCTGATTCACGGCGAAATGAAGGAAGCTATTTAAAGGGAAGAGAGATCGTTAAAATACTGAAAATTGTGAATGATACAACTGAAAGAGGAGCACAATATATTAATCGAAGAATTTCACAACTAATTTACCAAATATGAGTCACAAAGCAATTTATTTTATAGACCGTCCAAGACTATCGGAAAAAAATACCCACTATCGAGATACATTGAGAAAAGCGTACGATTAAGGAAAGTTTCTAAAGCATTATTTCATTCTTATTCAACGTAAAATCTTTAGATGATATAAAGTAATTAAAACGATCAATTTTAGTACTACCTCACTGTAAAAATATTTTGCAAACCAAGGAGAAACGATGCACTGGTTTTGAAGTAAAAACTCGAAGATTTGTGGGAAAATTATCAAAAGTATTAAAGTTCAACTGCCTAGGGGCACGTGTTATTATTGACCGATCGAGTTCAAATTTTGCACACGTTACTTTTTATTATAGTGTCACAAAACTAGGGGGCGTCACTTGTTGAATTCCGAAAAAAAAAAAATCCCATATAAATAAGGACCACCCTAATATATATATATATATATATATATATATATATATATATATATATATATACTTAAAAATTTTCTAAAACAGTTTGAAAGGTGCTTAAAAATGTCAAAAATGATTGGGTATGTTAATAAAAAAATCATATACATACCCTTTTCTCAAAGCGAAATTTCGACCTACGCGAGGAGTCTTGGAACGCATCCCTCGCGTAAGTCGGGATCCAACTGTAGTTCCTTTCGTTTACTCAATCATTTACTGAATCACTTACTTATTCATTTATTTATTAATTTATTTACATTCCTTCATTTAATATTTCAAGCATTTTTTTTTTATTTCTTCACTTATTTTCTCATTCATTCCCTAATTTATTTACTCATTTATTTTTCTCACATATTAAGTTATTTATTTGTTAGATGTATTAATTTATTGTTTCATTATCAATTCATTTATTCATTCATCCTTTTATTTACTTATTCATTTGATAAAAAATATTTTTTTTTACAATCGAATAGAAAGTTTTCTTTAGAAAAATGCTTTGTTTTTCACTTTGCCTCAAGAAAAATGAAAAGTCAAACTTGCCCCCTTTTTTCTGAAGGCACAAATTTACTGCCAGTATTCTTTCAATGCAAGTTTTATTGCAAAATACATTGTTCTTTATGTTCTGCAATTTTCAAAACAAATGACCAGTTTTTTCATTTAAAAAAAAGGTAAATATTTGTTTTAACTATCTCACTTTGCCCCACATTTCCCTACTTATAGTAACAACTCGGGTGAGAAACCAAAAGAATGGAAATTATAATATTATTCGATTGTTAAGTAAAACGAAATCTTCAATTCAATTTCCTTACTGTATCTTTACTATGAATGAGATTAATAATTTTTGCTTAAACCATGAAGCAGGTCCATGACTTATAGGGACCAGGAGGGGGCACTCCCAGCCCTGCCCCCTGATTTTGGAAAATAAACGTATTTGCATATATGTGGGCATGATTTTTTTTCTTTTATATATATATATATATATATATATATATATATATATATATATATATATATATATATATATATATAAAGTATTTTGGTGCCCTTTTTTGAACATTATAAAGTAAATAACATATAAGCTATACTAAGTACCCAAACACCCGAAACATAATTGCAAAGCACGTGGAAGTGTGCGCTCCTCATAAGAACATTAAAATATTTCGTCTCCACCCTCAATCTTTAAATTTGTACCAAAGTAAAATACTCTTTTTTTTTTTTTTTTTTTTTTTTGAAAATGGATATTTATTTAAAGGCTGAAAATAAGTCCATATCAGCATAAAGTATTAAAGTACCAAAACATTATTATAACGACTGTTTAATCAAATAAAAGAGTTAAATTGTTTTTCTATCAGAAATTATCTTACAGTATTTGAGAAATGTACAGCCAATGTGTGACTACGATTCGCATAATGGTGCATACAAATAGTCTCTTACCAGAATTTAACGAATGTTTTCCTACAGTCTTAATACAACAATGTAGAGCCAGTATTTAACCAATATAAAATCAATATTGGGCAAATCCTTCCATTATTGCTCAAGTTAATACCGATGTGAGAAGCACTGAACCAATGTTGTGTGTGTGAACCCCTAATATTCCGCCGTCTTTTCCACTCTTTTATTCTTTGTTTTGAAATGAGATTATAAAAAAGAGTAAAATTTCTGAATGTGGATGCAATGAGAGTTAAAATTTTGCTTGCTTGTGAAGTAAATATCAAAAGTAATACAAAAATAAGATGCATATAAATCAAAAACACACAGTTGATTAATATATTTATTTGGCAATACTTATGTTCTATGCTGTTTATTATAAAGATGATGCATCGAAGTTTAAGAACGCTTGTTTTCTCTCACATTGTAATTATTTAACAAGACTATTTATAATAGTCAGGCAATTAATGAATAATAAGTTTTAAAAAATACTAGACGACATGATTTTTTTGTCTTCTTTTTTTATGCTGGCTGATTTAAAATAAAAGAATAAAACAACATGACTGTCTACCAAAAAGTAAGGGAAAAACATAAGTATTCATCGAAAACGTGAAACATTTTGAAGAACTTCTACTTGCGAAAATCAATTTAAATTGTATGTTATTGAACAATTATAAGCGCTCTACAGCGATACGTATTTTTTTCTTATTTTCGCCATCAGATAGCAGCACAAAACTTGGTGAAAGCAATTTTTTGAATTTATATTAAGAAGTCTTTTTTTTTTCCTTGAAAGGGAGAAAGAACCTTACAACACACTCCCAACCAAACTTAAACTCCTTAATTATTTTGATTTTAAATATTTCTTATTAACACCTCTACGTAATGTTACTCTTTCTATGTCTAAAAAATGTTACTTTTTAAGATCATTAATTAAAGATGATGTGGCTTAATACTTTGTATGTAAAATGGATAGATTAAGGAGTTCCTAATGAGTTCTATTTCCTCTCCTATGTAAAACATGTGAGAGGTATGAGACGAAATGCAAAATTTCAACTGAAATCAATGATGTGGGGTAAAGTGAAATAGCGGGCAATTGATAAAAAATATAATGAAATGGTAACAAAATCAAATGTCAGAAATTTATCTGGCAATAGTTTAAAAATCTTATTAAAGATCTTGTTGATTGCCGTCAAAGTCAAAAAGAGTTTCTTACGAAGATCAAGCTCCATGAATACAACATGTCGTTTTAAAAATTTGATACTTATACTGTAATATTGAGTGGTACATCATAAATAGTTTTTGTGTTTACAAAATGATAAAGTTCTTGTTTTCAAAATTTTAAATTTAATTGAGACTTACTGATGTTCACTGCAGTACCTATGTATTTAATATTAGGCATGTTTTGATTTTAAGTATGTAGTACAATTTGTATAGTACATTAGGGGAAAGTGAACGAGGCAAAGTGAAATAGCTTATTTTCTTTATTTACTAATTCATTTCTTTATTTATTTACACATTCATTATTTATTTTTCAATAAATTCCTAAGCATTTATTTATTTATTCATTCACTTATTTATTCACAACTGACTAATTTATTCATAGGTTTATTTAACCATTTAGTATTTTATTTATTACTTTTTCATTATTAATCATTTCATTTAACTCATTTTGTCCTTTCTCGTACATGTTTCATTTTCTCTTCAAAGAAAATATTTTTAGGAAACAAATTGAAAATATTTCTTTAGAAAATAGTCTAACTTCGTTTATTTATTTATTTTTTTTTATTTATTTATTTATTTACTTATTTTTTTTTTTTTTTTTTGAAAGTCTTGCAGTACAAATGTACTGCTAAAAACTAAAAATAATGTTTCATTATAAGTTGGCGTATAAAATACATAATTCTCACTTTATCTAATGTTATTTTCCAATTAAATTTTAAATTTGGCCACCTTAAAAACAATTAATTTATCAGAACAATTTCACTTTGTCCCACATTCCCCCTACTATCTGAAACTCTTACACGTTTTATCAACTCTTTCTAAGCTATGAGAACCGGGCAACTGGGAGAAAAAGTCAACAAATTTTCAGAAAATTTCGAGTCACTTCGTTTCTGAAGATATTTGGTAGGTAATAATAGGTATCAATCTTCTGTACGCCATTTCCGCCTTATTTAATTTTCGGAAAAATATTATTCTTGAGATACAGCCATTTGTTTGTTCCGTGGAGGAGTAAAATTTGCAATTTAGACATTTTTGAAGAGCTCTTGTGGATTTGTTTTAATTAGTAAGAAGATCAAATAAAGTTAATTATTAAGCTAAAAGAATGAACTTTGATTTGCACATAGCGAAAAACGATTTAAGTAAAGCTCAACTAGAAATTTTCCGACGACAAATCATTGTTAAAAACCTGCTGTTTTGGTCATTTTATGTCAAGAAATGATAAAAAATGACAAACTATATTTCTTTCCTCCTGCCCTTTTATATGTATACTAACAGAATTTAAAAAATGAGTTGCAATTGAATGATCTTCATCGCAAAAAATAATTGCTTAAACATTAGAAAAAAAATTTAAAAAACAGAATTTTTTCCACCTCCAACCTCCTTCAATAAGGGCTTGTGGCCCAGGTGGTAAAAATTTGAAAATGCTTGAGAAGGAAGCTGTTGCATTGTTCTTAAAAACAATGTAAGAACTATATTGTCATTCTTAGGCGTACAGAAGACATAACACTTTAAAAATTGAATGTTCGGGTAATGATAATTTGAAAATTGAAAATAAAAGTTTGAGGATTATGGGCATATTAAATAAAGCGTCTTTAAGAAAGAACTACAAACTATTCATTACTAATTTAAAACTCAAAACATACAGCTTTTACTTATGATGTTGGAACTTCTTTAACAAAAAAAATTATTTGAATTGATTTAAATTTTTTACTTTTTACTTTCACCTTTATCGGATTCTCCTTTTAATTTGTAACAGATTGTAAAACTTGGCATCATTAAATGTACTTTATATAAGATAAGTCAATCAAAGGATTCCTCATCAAAAGGTTATTGGAATGCATTACACTAGTGATTTTGTTAGAACTCTTAGAACTTTTTGTAGAAATTTTGGGTTTAGTAAACGCAGCATCCCAGTGTGCTTGTAGAATTGATATTTTCATAATGACATGAAATTAAATGTTCTTGGTGGAAGGATAGTTCGGCCGTTTTTTTATACTTTTTTGAAAATGGGTCTTTAAGCATACAAAGAGGAGGTACAAGCATGCCACTGGTCAAATAACCAGCGGGACAGTTCATTACTCTATGTGCTATTTCAGAGAAAATAAGAAATTAAAAAATCATTGCCATTACGTACGTGGCGACTTATGGGAGCCTATTATTGCAACTTTTCATTTTTTTCAGAAACTAGTAATTTATGATATAAATGCGTATTTTTATAATTTACAAGAAAAAAAGAAGAACTTTCCTGATAGACCAGCTAGTGCTGTTACCACAAACTTTGCCCATATTTATGTCATCATGACTCATGAGCAAGATTTCGAAATACAAGCTCGGTGGCATTATCTCAAAACGTTTAATTGTTTTGCAACTCTAAGTATAGTATGGTGCGAGAAAACATTCAAGCCTTCTTTAAGGGGGAGGAGGCTGCTATGACTGCTATTTAACTTTTTGGTTTTCAGGAAACTTTCTATCGCTTCTAATCTGCTTCTGATATGTTAAACGAAAAATTCATACGGAGTTTACTATTAATATAGCAAAAATTTATTTTAAAACTCTTTGCGGGTCAGAGCTTAAGAAAAGAGGAAAAAAATAAATAAAACAAAAAAGTACAAAAATACTATCAAGTCAAAATAAATTTAAACTTAGCATTGAAAAGTTACGTCTTATTTTATTTAAAATGTTTCTCATTACAGTTTTAAAGGAAAGGGGTCCTTTATTTTGTGTAAAAAAAAATACTACAGTTCGCATAATGGAATTGCCGATTCGCCACAAAAAGTTATTCTGATAAGCAGGATATTCCATTATTCAGGATCAAAATGAATGCATTCAAGTCTACTTATTGAAATATCGGTTAAAATATTATCCCGCTTAATGTAATAAATTTTCAATGTACCAACTAAACCGTTGTAGTTAGTCATTTTGATCCCGGAAAATGAAATATCCCTTCTATCAGAATAACGTTTCGTAACAAATTGTCTATTCCATTAAGTGGGCTCAACTGTATAATTACGACGGTTTGGTACATTGAAAATTTATTTCATTAAGCGGTATCTTCTTTTAACCGATGTTCCAATGCGCGGGTTGACTGAAGTGGTATTATAAACGAAATAAAAATCAAGCAAACAAATGTCGAATGTCGTTTCATCCATAGGCTCTCATCTTTCACATTTAAGAGGGAGTTAAATTTGGCCCCCCCAAAAAAAAGTGTCTGAGTTTTTAGTTTTTTTTTTTTTTTTTTTTTTTTTTTAATATTTGAGTAATTATGACGTTGTAAAATTATCTTTTATATGAAATATTAAACAAAATTCTACTATGAGCAAAACAAAAAATTTTCTTTATTTTTGAATGGAGAGGAAGCCGCGTTTCTCAAGAACACAGACAATTTCTTTGACAGCTAAATGTAAAATATCTGCAAGTATAAGGGTATGTCATCCATATTGTCAGCTGCATTGCGGAATGTCTAAGTTGAACTTGTTTTCAGAAAAATACCTTTCATTATTAATTACTTGAATTAACTGAAGCACTCAATGTTCAGGTGAAATCATAACTTAGGATTAAGAGCTATCGTATGCAGATAGGGAACCCATTTGAAATGCTTTAATCAAATATTCAATATTTTCAAAATCTGGAAAGTTTTTTAGATCGTAAAGATCAGTCGTCGCCTCAAAGCAACAGTAAGATATCTTAATGTTTTTCCTGAGATTAGATGTCTACCTGTTGCTCCGACACGACGAAATAATGCATCAACTTAATAAAAGTATTGCTATAACACACACACATACTCAAAATGCATAACATTGTAAAAATTTGAAGAAATTTTGGCTAATTTAAGTGCAAAGTAGGTAGACTAGTACAAAGGAGTAACATTTGCATTTAATTCTTCTAAACTTCTATTAATTCGTTAGTAATTCATTAAAAGTATTTCTACCAACTGGAATCGTAACATCAGACCAATGAAAAAAAAAAGGCAGTTATTGTAACGGAACCAAAGGAGAGCATATCGGGGTAATTATTAAATTTTATTCCATTTTTTTATTATTTAATTATTGTAAATAAAATTCATGGTTCCAGTAAACGCGTCTACTTACCATCATAATGTGTTACTAAATTTTTTTAATTCGACAGTATTATTTCAAGTAACAATTCTCAAATTCGGGTAATCTTCCGTGTAAGACACATTCTTTAAAATTTGACACACTTTCCATTTTTAACTTGCTAGAATTTCTTATTAAAAAATACAATGTATTCTTTTCAAGGTACAGGTTTATTTTTACTATCTTTATCTCTTTTCTTTCATGTGGTGTATACTCAGCTGAGAATTTTTTGAATAAACCACACTGTTAAAAATTCAGAAAACTTTTATGGTAAATATTACTGTAAAATGGAGTGTTTACAGTACAGAAAAACATTACAGTAAATTGCACCGAGAAAAATAAACGATTGCAGCGCCAATTGATACACCACGTGACTTACAGTGCAAAGCACATAACACCGTATTTCTCCTCACTCGATGTGTCCCCCCTTGTATGGTGGGCAGCAAAGCCGCATGCCAATCCGAAGGTCCCGAGATCAAACCTGCTATTCACATTTTGCGTTTTTTAACTATCGTTTATTATACCTCAACCTTTTACAGTAAAAGAGGATTTTACAGTAAAAGTTACTGGCAACATGGATGCCAGTAACTTTCACCCTAAAATTTCAGGATTATTTTTAACACTGCATTAACCTTAAAGCATCCTTGAAGTTTGAAATTTCAGAAACAATAGATTTGATTTAATTCAGATATCCAAGGAATCATCATTCTAGCTAAGAAAGAGCGTTAGATACTCATGCTCATAGTACAAACTGCACTTTACACCGTATTGAACAAAATTTATCTGTAATTCTTTATTTGAAAAATTCTTTCTTTTCTTAAAACACTTTTAAGCCTACTTGTCATTGTAGGTTTAAAAATGCCGTGTGCTCATTAATGAGAGCTATTTTTATAGCTGGACGGAAGTGCAAAACCTTCAAATTGTGTATTTAAAATTGTGGTTGCTATGACAGTTCATAACATTTTGCTCCCCAATTAAACTGACAATGAATGTGGCTAAATAAACAATAACTATAATTCTCAAATTCGGAATAGGGTCTCAAGGAAAAAACTAAGAAAGAGAGTTAGATACTCATGCTCATAGTACAAACTACACTTTACACCGTATTGAACAAAAGTTACTTGTAATTCTTTATTTGAAAAATTGTCTTTCTTTTCTTAAACACTTTTAAGCCTACTTGTCATTGTAGGTTTAAAAATGCCTTGCGCTCATTAATGAGAGCAATTTTTATATTTGGACGGAAGCATAAAACCTTCAAATTGTGTATTTAAAATTGTGGTTGCTATGACAGTTCTTAACTTTTTGCTCCCCAACTGAACTGACAATGAATGTGGCTAAACAAAAAATAACTACGATTCTCAAATTTGGAATGGGGTCTCAAGGAAAAAACTGCGGAATTTATTTTCAAAAATTTACCAAAATTACGTTAAACGTCAAGGAAAATCTGAGCGCCATGTAATGAAAAAGTTTTGTCACAAAACAAAGAGCGAGAATTTGAAAAGAGCCTTTGGAAATATTTTCCGCTTTACGTCAAATGATGACATCTGATTTGAAGGGAATGAAAAAAAGTTGTTCTATTATATTCTACAGATAGCTATTCTAACGACAACAGCGGGAAGAAACTGGTATCTAAAACCGTAAGAAAAATTAAGCAAAGATGACTCTATACATCTTTTCACGAAGACCATGGGAAGCCTAATGGTTTTGGATTCGACTACGGAGGATTCTATTTTCAGTAGGAGAGGGAGGGGCTAAAAGTTCCGCAGGTAAGTTGTTCCCTTTGAAATAGCTAAATGAAGAAAAAAGATAAATGTATTTTGTACATACCTGGTAAAATGGAATTTTTCAGCGCACCGATGGCAGTCATATTCGCCAGGCCAGTGGCGTCCGGTATATTAAAAGCTGGGCACGTGCATCACTGATTTACTTTTGAAAATATTTTCGTTTTTGAACTTTTTGGTCTTTTTCACGAAATTCAAATGATCGAGTTTAGTTCTTTGGTGTTTTTATGCAAATATCTATTGTGCATTTTAAAATATTGCGCTGAAACGATTTACTTTTCGTTATCTAACCTAAAATTTAAATTTTTTAAGTGCTTGTGGGGCTAGTTGTTCCTACTTTGTGGGGCAAGTTGTTCCGAGGAATAACTAGCCCCAAGAAACTCCGTGCCCCTATTTATCTGTAGCAGCAGTACAGTAAATAAAAACTCATATAAATAAATATTATATGTATATATTCGTTACTGTAAAATGTAGAAATCGGAGAATGTCGACTCTCACCGGTGATTTATCGATAATATTTCGTTGTTTACTTATAAACAGATAGAAAAATATGAAATTTTTAAAGATCAAAATGCAAGTCAAAATATCTTTCGTACTTTCATATAAAAATACGAAATTTGCGAAATTTGTTGTTCTAGAGCCTGATTACGCCGCCTTGCAGTGGTTTGAGAAAGTAACCAAAGAGGCAAAGCAGTTCAATGTTGCTCAGAGAAAACAGATCATATCCTACGCAAGTGGATCTGTCTAGGCTTTACCTGTTTAGCCGTCATTAGCCAGAGACTGTAGCTTCTCCTTTGTGAGTTTAGCGTCCTGGTCAAACTTGAGCAGTACTTTCATTTTCAGAGGTGTAAATTAAAAACGCAAGTAACCTTCCTTTTCGTAATCCAGAGAAAGGTAGTTGCAAAAGACGATGAAAATGGTAGTTAGAATATCATGCATGTACAATATATTCCTGGTTACACGTGGAATAGGGTGTCACGGTAACCGCGGATAAGCGAATTTCGCGGACATTTGTTTGATGTTGCACAATAGGTAAGAAAAACAACACTAGTACATACAAGAGCAAATGAAAATCAAGAATGCTGACATACATTCAAACTTGCAAAACGATGCTAGAGGCAAAAGATTAAACTAGTAACACTAAAAGTGGCAGTTGTACTATGTAGAAAATGTACGTAAATGCAAAAAAAGAAAGAAGAGTTGCTCATTACTGCAAACGGACACAGAAAATCCTGAAAACAGATCAACCAAATCAAATCAACTTAGGCTACGCCAAAAATGTGTAAAGCAGGAGAATTTTTTCTAGCAAAACTGGCTCGGTTACTCGTTTACAGGCATAAGAAGTTTGGATGTAAAAATTGGGTTCCAACTAGTCAGGTTTTGATGAACGAGGAGAGTTTGATGTTTTTAGTAGAGAAGCGAAAGAAACAAATTGGAATGTCTTAAAATAGATCTTACACATGTTAAATTAAAATGAGTATTTTCTAGACATATTCAGTAATTTATAAAAGCAAAGATAAAGAAATAAATAAATAAACAATAAATAAACAAATCCTCAAAAACAATATCCGCCCGTGAGTAATTGGGAGTTCATTGTTATCACCTGCACTAACCTCGTTTATGGATCGTCTGCGAAGTATCGTATCCGTCTGAAATCAAAGATGGTTTTTTGTTATGGTTGCAGACTGAACTAGTGATCGTAGCTTATTAGCTACAGAAGCTGTTAAGTATTTTTTTTCATTTAACTACATTATTCTATTCCTACTATATTTTACTATGTTAATATATTGTAATATTACTATGCTTACTAACTGTGCCTAACATATGTATTTGTACTTAAAGTGTAATAATTGAACCTTTAAGTACAAATTATCGATTCTAAAATGTAAAATAAGTCAAGTTTTTTTTTTTTTTAAGTTTAAGAGACATTTCATTGTTCGGACAATATTGATTATTAATCTTTAAATAAACACTTGTTTTTAATCAGCAATTAATTTTTTACCACAAATTAGACCTTTAACATATCCTTGTCTCGAAACAATGTTCATCTCGAAATCATCATCGTTTAACATCGTCGTGCTAATATCGAAACAACTTGCCCCACCCTTTGAACAACTAGCCCCATGAAGGGGCAAGTTGTTCGTTCTCGACTTTTGGTGCTATTAAATTAATTATTAAAAAAATTGTGCGAAATACTACACGAAAAACAATTGCTACATCATAGGGGCATATATTACTCTATTTTAATCTCAGAATAATAATTCTAGAACTACGTTTTCATAACAAATTTTGAGCTTGTTTAAAAAACGGAGCTTCTAGCCCCGCTCTCCCCTACTCGAGGTCATAAAGTGTACATGCATGGTTTGTGGTAGTTAAATCTTCGAGCCCTAAAGACTTTAGGACTTTAGGCTAAAGTCCTGCGATAGGTCGCTAAGCAGTTTTCCAAAGGGACAGTAGACAAGATGAATGTTCCTCTTCTTTAGCCTTGTATTCAAATTGAAGCAGTAAGAAACAAAGGGATGCTAAAACTGAAAATTTCGTGATAAACGGTGCAAATGATAGGAGAACCTTTCCTTTGCGTTGGTGCACTGGTAGGTTCTGCTGTACAGAATTATTTAGAAAATATGAAATCCTACCTAAGATTTGAACTTAAAATGCGTTTTCCTCGAAACATAAAAAAGTCCAAGTACATCCATTAGTTTCTCACTACTACAATAAATTGTGAAGGTGACGATGACTGGTACCGCTTTTTGCCGATAGTTATCTTCGATCTGTATTAGGGGCACTATTGAGGACAGCCGACTAAGAACCATGTGAGATTGCCCGCGCTACTCTACTCGTACGCGTCTTAGTGAACAATGAGTAGTATTTGGTAAGGCTTGGGAGCAGCCTTTTAAGATGTCATCCCATTCATAGAGATGAAAAGGACGAATTATGTAAAGGTGAAGTGTATACACAAAAAAGCAAAACATCTGATGACCAATAACTTATAAGGAAATAACGTTTTAGGGATAACTTTAGTTCTCCCCAAATCACTAAATTTTAGCTAGAATCCTTACCAGGAAACCATACGAAAGTGAAAAATGAAAAATATCTAACTAAATAACAATCGAAAGAGTATAGTAAAATATGTTTTTGGACTCACTAGTTATTTGTCTTCGTGTCCACGTTTTCGAAATATGAGATCTTAAGTTCCGAAATTTTAAGAACAGGCGCCAAATTTAGTGAGTTTCGGTGGATAAATGGAAGGCATCTTTCACAAACTTTGCAGATGAATGTCCTGCTACATGCAGACGGTGAAAGCATCAACGAGAAATTGTTTCCTCCAATTTCTCGCAATCTTAAAATTTCGTGTGTTTTTTTTTTTTTTTTTTTTTTTTTTTTTTTTTTTAAATTTCGGTACTTTAAGTACGGTTAAGTTTGTAAAATATCTCGATATCGGGACAAAAGAGCAAATAATTTTTGCGTCAAAATATGTCTCAAAATGCTCTGTCAACTGCTACTTATTTGAACATTTTTCATTATTGCACTATTCTTGTAATTCCCTGATTAGGATTACAATGTGTTGCCACATAACGTAGAAGTAAGTCCCTGATTAGGATTACAGTGTGTTGCCACATAACGTAGAAGTAAGAAGTGCCAACCCCCTCCCTCCTATCATACTTTATTTTACAATTTAAGAATGTAGTATTAACCTATGACTTTGCTTTATCTTCTATTTTAATTGCAAAAAAATGACGTTGCGTACATAAATGTTTATATAAGTAAACCAAATAACTGCCATAGGCAGCATGTTTGAAATTGGTCTGGAATATCCCTCAGGTCATTTTTTAAAAAATATTTTTACGAGAGCAATGCTAGGACGGGAAAACTTTTGCTCGTATTTTTGTAGAGCAAATAAGTAAAATGTCCTTTTTTTTTTTTAACGAAATGTAGGCTCATTGTGCCTGAGTATTGTTTAAAGCCTCATTTTGGTTACAAATTAAATTGTTAATTTAAAACTTCAACAACTTTGTTTTGGCAACGTTTGACGAGCCCATTTGTTTTGATTTATTTGGCGAAATATTTTGCAATCGCGCGGTGAAATGATTACCCCGATTTTTTTTTTTTTTTTTTTTTTTTTTTTGCTATTTTAATGTAGTTTTTTGACGTTTTCGATTTTTCCCTTTACATATGCATGAAAATCTATATTTATGCCAAATTCCAAGTATGTGAGACACTTGGAAGCTCATAAACATTTTCATGAGTGAGTGAGTGAGTCAGTCAGTCAGTGTAAAAAATGGCACTTTTCATATCTTAATAATTCCATTACACATTGGCAGATGTGTCGCCTGATTTCCGAACTTGGCTGACACACTGACGTGTGTCTAAATTTTCAAATGGTTGAATCATAAATAGTATCTTTCATAAAATTCTCAGTGTCATTTTCTTGCTTTACTCTTTTATTGCAATTCATTACATAACTCTTATCGAGATGAACTTTCTACCCGAAAGATATGGAGCTTTTCATTTCCCTAGTTTCAGAAAGTTGTGCAACATGTATGCAAGTTTGAACTCTGTGTTTCAAATCTTGCTTCTCCTTCCGTACTTTTTTTCCTTTTAAAAACATTAATTTGTTTTGAAAAAGAACATTTCACGAAAACGCAGACATTTAGTCCTACACGTCACTGATCTATCTTTAATTTCAAAATAAATAATAAGCAATTTATTTATATTTATTTATTTATTTATTTATTTATTTAATTTTTTTTTTAATTTTTTTTTCTTTTGCCAGAGAAGTTCTATGTGTAGTTTATTAGGCAAAAAATCCCTGCTTATTACATTTTTTAAATATTACTTTTGAAGCGAAATAAAGAGCTGTCACGTATAAGACGAAATGTCTAATTTTCTGAGCAATGGTACAGTATTTGTTTCTTTTCGAAACTAACACTAGAAAATAATTCTTTGAAAAGCAAAGCAGATATTTAAAAAAATTTCGTCAACAGATTCTGAGGATGCATTGCTAGAATTCAGAACTCTAAGGCTGATGTCCAAAAAATGTGTACCACCCGTTGACAGGCAAGCTGTAAAAAAACTAATTAAAAAGGAAATTTGAAAGAAACATTTTGCTTAACTAACAAATCACACGAGTCAATTACTTTTAATAAAGCAACAGTTTTTTACTTTTCGGCCTTTATTAATTTGTACATATATATGATATTATAAGAAAAATTTAGTCCAATTCGCCCCACACGCGACACTGGAATCACCCAAAAGAGTTTTCCAAAATTCCTGATACATTTTGGATCATGTATTTTATTTTTAATATTTAATTAAATCATTGATCCTGGAAAATATTTTGATTAATGGTGATGAGTTTATTTTCAAGGAAATATTTTGATCGTACTAAGTTGAAAATAAATTATTTATCAATACAATTTTGATACGATTCTTTTATAAGTAGGGCAGACCGGGGAACATTTACGCATGGGGCACGTTTACGCAGTGCCCTTTTTTCAAAACGAATTATAACTGGAGAGCCAACAGTCATAACAGATTAATGCTGCTCCCTGGCAAATATCCTCACAAGTTTTTGAGCATCAGTCGAGCTTCGGTTTAGCATGCAGAATGAATAATCTGTTTTTAACCGACTTCAAAAAGGAGGCGGTTATCAATTCATACCGTATGTATGTTTTTTTTTCTTGTTTGTCCACTCATAGCGTCTCACCTAGTGAACCGATTTTGATGATTCTTTTTTTAATGGATAGGGGATGGCTCAACTTAGGTCCCATTACTTTGTTTGACCATATTTGTTCTTTAGAAAAAAAGTTATGGGCAAAAAACAGTAAATTTTATGTAATTTCCCTAGTAAATGATTTTGTAGCGAAGTTCGCATTTATCATCCGTGGATAACGGTGGCTCAGTGGTAGAATTCTCGCCTCCCATACGAGCGACCCGGGTTCAAATCCCGACTAGGACAAAGTGAATTTTACCAAAATTTCGTTTCTACTGTTTCCCGTATTTTCTCGAATCTTCTATTAATTTCTGTATCTTTGCAAGTCTGGAAAGTTCCAGCACTTTCTCAAGTTGTATATAAGGAGATGTAACGTTTATTCGTGGTTCTGAATAAAGATCTCGAGTTGAGGCTAACGAATATTCGCTTCATTTGGCTTTCACATTGTCTTCGCTATCTTCATCTACGCGACAAAAAGAAACTCATTGTTATAAAACTTTGGTGCCCTATAACATTAATAGTAATTGTAATGATAATTTTGAATGAAGGCTTCTCTGAAGTAAGCATCAAATTTGTTCAAGGGAAATTTCGATAATGGGGAATCTGGCGCTGTCGTCTCATTTTTGGCGTAAATAATTTTATTTTAGTAACCCTGCTGATTTATAGTAACCCTATGTGAATTATCAAAATCTTCCTTTCTTCAGTGCTATTGCTCCATAGTAGGAGTCCTCCATAGGATTGCTCCATAGTAGGATTGCTCCATAGTAGGTCCACCTAACCTGGAAGCGAGGTGATGCAGTGATTAGGATCTGCTTAGCCTTCACAATGCTACCATTAGGTTTGACTCAACTACTCTGTAGTATTTTTATCGTTATCATCTATGCCGATAACAGATGATCGGGGCTAAGTAAGAAAATACAGGATTGCATCATGAGCAACTTAGATGCTGTGGAATGTAAATTAGTTAGGAAAAACGTAATACTTAAAAGGTTATAATTAAATTAACTACGCATGATTTTCAGAGAGGAACAAATATAAGTTTTTAGTGCCAATCGCTTAAAGTTTAACCCGTGTCAATAGTTTTTTTTTTTTTTCTTAGTATGGAGCATTTTTAAACACAATTTCACATTTTTTTATATGAAGTTTCGTGATGGTAACTTATTATTTCCGAAATACCTACATTTACACTAAAAGGAATGAAATAAAAAAATTTTGAAAAAAATATAGAACCGACTTCAAAATTGCTCTAAAAAGTGAAAAATAATTTTATTCTTTAAACACCATCGATAATGCTTTTAAACATAATTTTTGAAGTTGGCGCAAAAACGATAGATAAAATCATTCACAGCCATAACTCAAATACAACTATAAATTTAACCAGAACCAGTTTCTTCACTATCACATACATTATGCATTGATGACAGCATATTTGAATAGCGATATAAATGTTTCGTTCGTAACTTTGGATGCTTTTCTGAAAAAAAAAAAAAAATATGAACGAAGCATGATTACACTGGATTTTACATTTTGTTTTTGCGCCAACTTCAAAAATTATGTTTAAAAGCATTATCGATGGTGTTTAAAGAATAAAATTATTTTTCACTTTTTAGAGCAATTTTGAAGTCGGTTCTATTTTTTTTTCAAAATTTTTTTTTTAATAAATCGAGTAAATTCTGAAATGAACGTTTTGAAGATTATTGTGAATAAATAATGCTTATTTAAGAACGAACAAATACATAAAATTAGCAGAAATTTGTCCTTTTTTTTTGAGAATTGTATTTGTATGAACCGAACAGGGTCGAATTTAGCTTCATGCTCTCCCTAGGCAGATTTGAAATCTGCCGCCCCCCTCCACCTACGTGATTTATTCAAGGTCAATTTAAATACTGAAAAGTACTTTTTTTCACAAGCCCAGCGTAATAGAGAAAATTTAAGACTCGCGAAATATTTTACATATTTACTCAGTAAATGTCACACAACTCAGAAAATGCAACGTCATTTTTGTAGAACATAATATAGTAAGCTTTTGCAATAGGGAAGTTGCAACCTATTAAATGTTCATATTTTGGCTATTGGATATTGTTAATTGACCCTCAAAACTAAAAAATTCACCATCGCCGAATTTTAGAACACCGTGGTTGATTTTTAATGAATTTTTAAAAATCCACGCGCAAAAGTGCGCGCTTCTGAAACGTCACTAGCCTACGTCACAGGGCGCGAACGGGCAGCCTTCCGCCGAAGATCCCTTGTTTTCGCTTGGAATATTTTGAGCGCGCTGATATTTATATTTTTTAGAAATTCAATAATCCTTTTGAACACACTATGGAGACCGGATTCGTTAAAGCACAATCTAAATAATCTTCCTCATGTAACATCAATGAGGATATTCGAATATTTCCGAGAGGATGAGAGGTTTAATGTTCCAAAAACGCGAGAAGTTAAATGCGAGGAGATAGCCTTTTACGTTTCGTCTTCGAAGTCGAATGCGTGACCTTCGGCTTCTGCCCTACCGGAAGGCGCATAACGTCACTTCCTATGCCATCTGACGTCACAGGCGCTTGAACTTTAAAAATTAATTTAAAAAAACTACTTATCGTATCGCAAAAATTTTTTCACCTATGATGTTCATACATGTTACTCTATCATATAAAAATAAAATTGAAAAATCGAAAACTTCCCTATTGTTTTCGATTTTAATTGTATTCTTAAAGAGTAGATTTATTTAATGTTCGAAATTTTACTGGTGTGTTTGAAAGAAAAAAAGAATCAAAAGTGATATAAATGCATGGACAATCTGTGTCTGCAGTAGAAATGGCGTAGCTACCTCCAGTGACCTTTAAATTATTTTGTTTACTTGCCAAAAAAAGGATAATGATAATAATAAATAAGTAAATAAATGAAAATTCAGCAAACTGAATTCGGTTAAACGAGGTTTCAGTTAAAAGAACTTCGGATAATCGAGGCTCTACTGAATTATCGAAATGGAGAAAGATATGTACTGTGAATGAATCGGTATTTTTTTAGTATAGATTAAGTTACACTTATCTATCAATACTGCTGAATGGAATTATCACAAGAGATAACGTTTCAATTGTAACATGAAACTGTTTGAAGGATTTTTTTTTCTTCCCCAAGAGAAAAATTCTCTTACTCATGCTACTGATAATCAAGTTGAAAATTTGTAATTTTTTTTTTTCTTAAAAATATAATTTTATATTTCTTAAGATCAGGGCCGTCCGAAGCTCTGACGGCGCCCGGGGCGAAAGTTTCCTGGCGAACCCCCGCCCCCCCCCCCCCATACACACAGAAACGTCAAGTTAGCTATAACATCAGTGCATAATTCATACTTGAATTTCTTACATATTAATGAACAGAACAATCAGAGAGCTATGCATAATGCAAATTAAAAGACAAGCAATGAACATGCTTCTAATATTTGTGAAACATTAATGCCCCAAAAACTTTTCGAAAAATGGAAATGTTAAAAATCCGAATATTTATCTATTAAAATGATATCGCACTTGATAAAAAACTAACAATTAAAACTGAAATCGTTATTCATATTGATCAAACTAAGAACACAAATTAATAAGTTGCTGATTATAAATAGAAAATGTATTTATCGAAGTAAATTACATACAAATTAGATTTCGATCTGGACTCATCCAATGATTCTTTTCAAGATTTTTTTTTTTTTTTTTCTTTTTTTTGTGGTTTTACTTGTACCAACTTAATACAAAACTTTCGTATGTGTTATAAACAAAGATGTTATTCTTTTACATCAAATATTTGTAAGTTTTAGGGAGAAGCCCACAAATACTCAACAACATCGAAAATCGCTCAGAATTGCGTTTTGGAGCTCTAATTTCGAAAACTCACTGACCATAATATTACAAAATATGGTCTTACAAATTGCGTTTTAAGACTTAAGTTTAATAAAATATTCGTGCAAGGGTGCTCATGCCGCCTTTCTTCACTGTCACAAAAATTGGGGTTTTTTTTAACAACACTTACAAAAAATTTAAGTGGAATTGCCCCAGAATGCAAAACATGGCTTAAAGTTTTAGAACCATCATTTTAAACAATTTTCCTGGGAAATGCTCCAGATTCTCCCGTCCATAAAATCTTCAAAGTTCGTCTAAAGTTGCGTTTTTGAAACTTCAATTTCGAAAACATGCAGGGGGAGAAGGAATTGATTTCAATCTATTTCAAAAAAATTATCGATCGGAAACAGTTTCTGAGCTCCCTCCCTAACATCAATAAACATGATCTATAGTTGCGTTTTTAAGGCTAAAATTGCGTTTTCAAAACTAGAAGTTTCAAACTTTTGACTGGACACCTTTTGACCTTTTTTCCTATCAGATCAAAAAAAAACTGTTTTTGTTTTGTCAATGTGCTCCCTTAAAACTTTTTCTGGTTACGTCACTGCACGCAGGGGCAGATTCTAAACAGTTATATTCTCAGAAATTGTATCTGCTTCAATGATGCAAAGGAAACTAATGTTTTAGAGACAGAGAGAGGAATATTTTCGTGCCCTGGGAAAAAAAATAGAGAATCATTGCAATGACTCTGTATTTTGTGCTTCTGACTGTGTATCTATGATACATGAAATGAGGGGGCGCCTTGCGGCGCCCCTAATTTTATGCAATCGGGGCATTTTCTACGATGAGGGGTGCCTTGCTGCGCCCTTCATTTCGTGTGAATATCGTCGTGTTCCGTTGAAACGAGGGGCACCTTGCGGCGCCCCCTCATTTCGTGGCGCCCGGGGCGATTGCCACGCTCGCCCCCCTCTTGGGACGGCCCTGCTTAAGATTAATAAGTATCACATTGTGTATTCATAAGGGAAAATATTATAAGATATGACTTCTAACAGTAAAATCAAAATCTTGTATCATTCAAAAGTATTATATAATCAATAGTTTGTTGGAAGTTAATGTTTATTCTGGCAAAATCATGAGTATGGTTAAGAAAATAATACAAAAAAAAAGCTAATAAGTGTGAGAAACCGCAGAGTGCTTCAATATCAGGCCAAGATCTACGTACTCGCAGTGCGAGGGTCCACAGCCAAATTCTGCTCCAGTCTACTGACACAACAAAGCTACCAAATGGATATTAGCTGTCAGCAGGTGCAAAATTCCCGAGGCCCTTTTCTCCAAGGTCTCCCTTTTAGTACAGTAAAATTAGGCCAAAAAAATGGCCAAACCCAAACATCCAAAAAAAAAGTGAAACCTGTTGCAAATTACTTCTTACCCTTCCAGCAAGAAGGGGTTAAAAGTCCCAGCACTTTGCGCGTCGGGTTTTGGGGGGAAGGGGGGGGACGAAATAATGCTCTATTTAAATAAAAATAATTTCTATTACTTAAAAAAATTCTCAAACCTCGCAGAAACCACTATATAATAGTAAAATAATAAACTCTCACAGAAAAAAATTCTAATTAACAGGGGTGCACAGGCGGGGGGAATGGGGGTGGTGGTTCATGGAGCAGCGTTGCGTCATTGGAATTTTTAAGGCAGTTTTTTCAAGGGGTATTTCTTTCTTTTTTGAGGGCTTTTATTCTGGATGGATACTCCGTCACACTTAAGGGGTGCGCCATCGCTTTTTTTTGGGGGGGGACCCTAAATTTACATTCTAAAATCAACTATGCAGTGAAATTCGCGAAAAAATTTCCATGATTTAAACTTTTCCGAAGTACAAAATGCCACACAATGGTATAGTAATGTCAGAATGATAATTCTAAAAGATCTAAGCGAGCTCAGTAACCAAATTATTTGTGACTGGAGTTATTAAACTGTTTAGAGCGCTGGAAAACAAAATTCCTGTGCAGCATAAAAAAAAGTCCAAAATTGATCAAAGTTTCCCTACTTCTTCTTGATTAACAAACTTCAACTATTCTACAATCTTTTGCCATCACCGTAAGGGGGACAAACCGAAATTGCCAATAGTAAGACGGGCAATGCTGCAATTCTGCACCCTCTAAGTCGGAGGGGGTTCTCATTTGCAAACACCGAGCTACCTCTCTTTTATGCTGCTGGTTATGTGAATTATGCTAAATATGCAGACATATACTTTCAACACTATCTCTAACTTTTGAGTACATTATGCGATAAAAAAATTTGATCACATCAGCTATCCAACGATTTAAATCAGTGACAAATTCAGGTGGTCTAGAACCTGTAGTGATTCAACGATAGAACAAGTCTTGATGAGAGAATGAGCAATACAACAATAGAATGCTAAATATTTTGTCTCCCAGTTTGGAAATCACAATCCGTTTCTAAAGCCTCCAGAAGTTTCTTCCCTCTTAAGTTGGTAGTGGTATTGCTCGTTGATGATAAGGTGAGTTGCGATGAGACCTTTAACGTTCGGGTAGTAACATCATAGAATATTGAAGGCAAACAATTTTGTGGCATTTCTTTGTGAAGAAGGTAAACAGTTATGTCTTTGCTTCTGTTACGAGAGTAGTTACTATCTGTAAATATGTGTAAGCCCAAACCATCTTTTACACCGAATGGCATGAACAGTAAAGATGGAATAAAAAATTGCTAAAACTTCTGGTACGAGTTATGCGCTTATCCTCCATCAGTATTCGATGAATCTGGTTTCAGAAGGAAAGAAATCTTGTATCGTTAAAGTGCTATTATCTGAAGCAAAAGGTTCATCCACCATCAGAGAACGTACAGCTGGTGTCATATATAAGGCAGTGAGAAGCAAAGGGATGTAAGTGGACAATTTCAAGTTTTGAATAAAACGCTTTTAAAGATGAGATCCTAGGTAGGCTTTCACTGATTTTCTTTTCTAAATCATGCTGTATAGAAGCAACTACCAGGTCTACTAGTACCATCTC
Organism: Uloborus diversus; assembly: GCF_026930045.1. Lineage (NCBI taxonomy): Eukaryota > Metazoa > Arthropoda > Arachnida > Araneae > Uloboridae > Uloborus > Uloborus diversus. The sequence continues at coordinate 66,970,212 of NC_072733.1, forward strand.
TTGCCTCAAGGTAGAGGAGAGGTTCACCAACCATTTGTACTGGTTATCTCCAAATTTTTAATTTTGCCACTTGCTTCCCTTTGCTTCTCACTGCCTCATATGTGATAGATGGAAGATACCTGCTTGATCATATTTTTGGTAATGATCTGTAGCTTCAAGGAAATATGCCAGCAATGTGTATAGGTAATTTGTAAGTATGGGAAAGCTAGTGTCATTTTTGATGGGTACAAAGAAAGCACCACAGAAATATAATCTGCGTCCTATTACAACACTCAAGCCTTCTGCTCTAGAAGACTTTCTACGTCTCAAATCTTGTGCTCGCTCTGAGGAGTTCATTGGATATAGTGAATGTTTGAAAAGTCTGAAAGTGGACTGAAGTGCTCAATCATATGCACAAACTGTGTTAGGCATAGCTGTAACAATAACGATTTTGCTGAGGATCTAGATTCCAAAAAACATCTTGATAACGAAGACTTTTTGTAACAAGCTTAGGAGAAATCAGTTGAAAGCAAAAACAGTCCAGCGTAATTTTTCTGGCGATTTAATCAAATGTGCACCATTAGAGGGGGTGGGGGGGAGGATAATATTTTAATATATAATTTCGTTTTGGGAGGTGAGCTACTGTTCTTATGAGGTTTGAGGTGGACAATCCTGATGTAATGCATTTTTGATTTGCATGAAATAATGCTTCTACTTGAAATAAAGGGGGGGGGGTGAGGATTTATTTTATTTGGCGGAGGGAGGGGGGGTGCTGTAGCTTTGAGAGGAGGTGCATCATCGATCTTGGAAAATGGACACACTTTCCAATCGATTTCTAACTTTAACTTAGCATAAAATAATGTTTCCATATGAAATGTATGGAGGGGGTTTCGGGGGTACTGCTTCGTTTTACGGGGATAGGGGGCTCTGTAGCATTGGTGGGTTATGTCATCCCTCTTGGGGGTCAAACAACTTTAATTTCATACTTTTAAATTTAGTAAAACATAATATTCTCACTTTAAATTTACTCTAAAAATTCTCGAAAAATACCCAAAACAGCAATTTTTAGATGCCCCTCCATTCCAAAACCCGACCCACAATGGGGTGGGACTTTTCACCTGTTCTTATTGGGAGGGTAATAAACAATTTGCACCAGGTTTAGGTTTTTTTTTTGGATGTTTGGGTCCGACCCCTATTTTTACTGTACTATATCTTTAGTATGAAGTCCAAGGATTTTCATGTGTAAAGCACTGGCTTCTTCTCATCACGCTAGAAACCCCCTGAGAAACGGTCCTATGGGTCATGGTCACCTGGGAAAAGTGCAGCAGCCACGAGAAACTTCACGTTAGAAAATGCGGGGAGGGGAGCCCGAATACCAAATACGTCAATATTTTGCTCAGAACTTTCGGTCAATCAAGGCTTCTGTGTTGAAATCGGTTTTGTATCTTCAAAGTTTTAAAAAAAAATGCTTGTTACAACGAGCTAAAAATTATGGTGCAGCTTTTAATCTCATAAGTCAAAAGTAATCGCTTTTGCTAGTGTTGTTAGTGGCGTAGCCAGAAAGTATTTTCGGGAGGAGGCATTTTTAAAGCAATTTACTGTCGACATCTACTGTGATCCAAAAACACTTACTCAACTAACTTGTATTGCATGAATTTTTTTTTCTCGTGCTAACAACTGTGCAAACGTACCTTAACGAGTTTTCCCAAAGCTTCTTTTACGATGCCTTTTCAATTAAGCTACACTATATCACAAAAATATTCAAAAATTCACATTTTTAAGAATTTTTTGAGAAATAAAAGATTAAGTACTCTGCAACTTTTGTCACAAAAAAAATACTCCAGTTGTCATTTTTCAGTTAAAAGTAAATCACTCATTCGTTTAGAGCAGCGGTTCCCAACCTTTTTCCCTTGCGAACCCCTTTCAAAATTTGAAAGAAGTTGGCGAACCCCTTGCAAATTAAGTAATAAATAACAATAATAATAATAATAATAATTTAAAAAAAAGGAATAGCACACACATTAAAATGTTAAAGAATTTTTTCAATAATATTGCTCAATAGTTTATAACAAGAACGAAACATAACTTCAAAATATAAACGCACAAATGTTTCTACAAACTAAAATAATAGCTAGAAAATGAATTCAAAACACATTCAACAAACAACAAACCTAGTGGTTATTCTTTGTTGAGATTCAGCCAATTTTGAAAAAACTCATAAGGGGATAGTTGTGGAATGTGGAATAAAGAAGCTCAAAGTTTGGCTTAAATATTTGCCAGTTTTATATTAAGTTCAGCATTTAATTTATCCTTTTTCACGTGGAAACGTTGTACAAATTGGTATTAAAATTTAAGAAGTCGTTTTCTGACTTAAGCAATTTGTTCTCTTCTGGGAATCTTTGACAACTTAAAACCTTTCGTCGAGGGCTGAATGGACTAACCCACACAACACAAACTAGTGGAATAGACGTTGAAAGTCGTTGAATCTGGTCCAAACACTCGCCTATAACTGATCTAAAAACCGTCCCTAACTCGTCGAAATGTCCCCTCAGAACAGTTGAAAGTCGTCTTATACACGTCGAAAATCAATAATAGACGATATCCATAGCGCTAGGTAACGTTACCAAGAACAGTTATAGATAATCTAAAAAACGTCTTCTAGGTGCGCTTATTAACGCAGCACACCTTTTTTTAATTCTGTACTCTTAATTGTAATGTTTATACGACACATTACATTTTCCTTAACCTTTTAACATTCATACATTTTTGTCTAATCTGCCAATTCGATTTTTCAGTACTTATTGCAATTACTCTATTAAACTTAAAACCTTATTTTCAATTTTTCATGTGTGCAAGCTTATCTTTTTTCTTATTTCCATATATCATTTTGAAACAGAAATCATCAACAGAATGAATAAGCTTACCGAAATCAAGGCGCTATAAAACACGCTAAAATATCAGAAGTAAAAAGCGGTGCTGCTCAACGTACGTTGAAACACGTGCTTCAACACTAATAACATAGCAACAAGTGTTGCCAAACATGTCAATAAATTATGAATATCATCATTGTCATTAATTTTTTTTTAATAAAGTTCTAGCCCTTTAACCGTTGTTCTATGAACTAATGAACTATTTTTAATTCACTTTTCCAGCAATTAGCACCACCGCAATCCCCTCTCACCCATCACTGTTTGTGCGATTCTACTGAACACTTCTATTCGACGTTTAGTAGACGACCCTTGTGGATGATCTAATTTACGACTGTAAAGGATAACTAATAGACGTCCAATTATAGACGTTTAATAGAACATCTAGAAATAAAGTTTATTAGTCGTAGAATAGATACCACCTTTAGATGTAGATGAGTATAGATGAGTTTTAGATGAGTTCGACGAGAAATAGTCGTTTTATAGACGAGTGTGCTGTGTGGGTAGACTCTATTGCCAAATTTTTAATTCAGCAATCGTGTCAGTTTAAGTAGCTTTGTTCCCCCTTCCTAGAAATGCATAAAATCTTAAACTATTTCTTCAACGTTGTCATTAGTATTTTCTTTAGAAGGTATTAACTTGTTTTTATTAGAGTCGGTTTCGAAAGCCTACTGGAATTGCAAAAATCAAGTTCACTGTTTATAAATATTCATATATTTCAAAGCATTACATAATAAGATAATATCTTGCAATTATCCGGTGCGAATGAAACTGCCAATAAAAAAAGTTAAAAATATCACTATGTATGTACATTTATCATATAAAAATATTAATAAATAAAACAAAAAAAAGCAAAAATGAAAACTATATGTATTCATACAAATAAGTCAAACAATAAGTAAATGAATTTAATTAGTCATGCAGCGACGAATCGGGTACATGTTCAACCTTCAGGCGTGAATATACGAGGGGACATTTAGGGTAAAAATTACCTTCCAATAATAACAACAATTCCTATAAAAAATTTGAAAAAAAAAAAAAAAACTCATCGCAGTAAGGACATTAGATGACTAAAATCTGCCTGCCAAGTAAAGGACATTAATCCCAAAAAGAATGAGGACAAGAGAGTTATAAAATAAAGTCGGTGCTTTCGTTAAAGATCCCAGTTCCTATCAAAAAAGCTGAGGAAACGTGACGCGTGCTCAACATTTTCTCTTAAATATATAGGGAGAAATATAGCCAAAATTGTGACATTTATAAGTAAAGACAACAGTAATGCAATATGGTCACAACAGAATCTATGAATCTTCTTAGAAAAAAAAATTTTGAAAAAAAAAATAGAACCGACTTCAAAATTGCTCTAAAAAGTGAAAAATAATTTTATTCTTTAAACACCATCGATAATTCTTTTAAACATAATTTTTGAAGTTGGCGCAAAAACAAAACGTAAAATCCAGTGTAACCATGCTTCGTTCATATTTTTTTTCAGAAAAGCATCCAAAGTTACGAACGAAACATTTATATCGCTATTCAAATATGCTGTCATCAATGCATAATGCATGTGATAGTGAAGAAACTGGTCCTGGTTAAATTTATAGTTGTATTTGAGTTATGGCTGTGAATGATTTTATCTATCGTTTTTGCGCCAACTTCAAAAATTATGTTTAAAAGCATTATCGATGGTGTTTAAAGAATAAAATTATTTTTCACTTTTTAGAGCAATTTTGAAGTCGGTTCTATTTTTTTTTCCAAAATTTTTTTATTTCATTCTTTTTAGTGTAAATGTAGGTATTTCAGAAATAATAAGAAGTTACCATCACGAAACTTCACATTTTTTTCTTAAAAATGCTCCATACTAAAAAAAAAAAAAAAAAATATTGACACGCGTTAAACTTTAAGCGATTGGCACTAAAAACTTATCTTTATTCGTCTCTGGAAATCATGCGTAGTTAATTTAATTATAACCATTTAAGTATTACGTTTTTCCTAACTAATTTACATTCCACAGCATCTAAGTTGCTCATGATGCAATCCTGTATTTTCTTACTTAGCCCCGATCATCTGTTATCGACATAGATGATAACGATAAAAATACTACAGAGTAGTTGAGTCAAACCTAATGGTAGAATTGTGAAGGCTAAGCAGATCCTAATCACTGCATCACCTCACTTCCAGGTTAGGTTTACCCCTACTATGGAGCAATAGCACTGAAGAAAGGAAGATTTTGATAATTCACATAGGGTTACTATAAATCAGCAGGGTTACTAAAATAAAATTATTTAAGCCACAAATGAGACGACAGCGCCAGATTCCCTATTTTCGAAATATCCCTTGAAGAAATTTGATGCTTGCTTCAGAGAAGCCTTCATTCAAAATTATCATTACAATTACTATTAATGTTACTGTTATATGGCACCAAACTTTTATAACAACGAGTTTCATATTGTCGCGTAGATGAAGATAGCGAAGACAATGTGAAAGCCAAATGAAGCGAATACTCGTTAGTCTCAACTCGAGATCTTTATTCAGAACCACGAATGAACGTTAGTAGTATATGTATGCTGACTACTGAAACAGGAAATTTCCAATTACCTCGTATTGGCTCCAATTCATTTCCGGTATGGATGACCTCAGTTGAACTCGTGTAATGTAGCTAATAACCATGGTAGCTAATCTACTCATTTTCTATTTGATCTTGGTCTGAATTTCTCCTTTGTGCGGATGTCCTTCAACTGAACCTGTTCGTGTTTGATTCTGTTACCACATTCATGTCGTGTACATGTTTGTTCGTGTGCGTATGATTTGTTCCGCTTAGTTTTCATAAATCGGTCATGTTTTTTTTAATATTTTGTTTTCTTTGGTTCAGAGGTTCTCGAAATCTATATAAAGCGTGTTGCTTTGTTGGAGGAATAACATTGTTGTCGATTTCTATAGCAACTTAAGTCATCTTTCGGGAGGGGGTGGATACTTTCTTGAAGATATAAATATGACTATTGATTGGTCGGAGTTCGGTAAGTCGACTGTTTTGGGTGAAGATGTCATTCGTGAGCTTCAGGAAAATATTGACTGGAAAACAATATCTCGATATCAGAAGTTGAGTCCGACGTTTATTGCAGAATTTAAAGAAAAAGTTGATTGGGATTTAATTTCACAGTATCAAGTATTGGAGGAGGGTTTTTTGGAAGATTTTGCTCTTTTATTGAATTGGAATTTGATTTCAAGATATCAAAATTTATCTGAAAATTTCATGAAATCTCATGCGAATAAATTGGATTGGAAATTAATTTCTCAATATCAGACTTTAAGTGATAAGTTTATTTTAGAAACTTCGGAAATACTTGATTTATCTTTGGTTGCCGAACATCAAAAATTAAAAGAGAAAACCATCATATCGCTGGAAAAAAATATTGATTTGAATAAAGTATTTTTGTTTCAAGAATTGTCAGAGGACTTTGTTATCCGTTATATAGATCGCGTATCTATTTGTAACGTTATGTTGAATAAACATTTATCGGAAACAGCAATAAACTCTCTGTATAAGAGACTGGTTCTGCAGTATCTTGCTAATATATGCAGTAAAGTTTAGTGATTTTTAAATCCTGACTCCTTTTTTTTTTTTTTCAAATCATTCCTTTTGTGGTAAGGGTTGAAATAAGTTCTACTCTAGCTTTCTCCTATTGAAAAGCAATGACGTCGTTAACAGCAATAGACCGATATGGATGGTTTGCGTCTTCAGATGAAAATGGATCTGATGTTGTTTTATTTGAAAAATTTTTGTATGAATCATTACAGCTTTGTTTTTATGATGCTATGAGATTTAGATTGGAAAATCCGAATGCTTTTATTACTTATTATGTGACGTTAAGCGATAATGAAGCTGGAAAAATTTTAACTGCTATGAAACTACATGAAACTGCATATGGGTTTCTCTATGTATATCAACCTGATGGAAAATTTCATGAATTAGTTTATTATTGTTCTAACTCATTTAGAAATTTATTAATGTGTTCAGCTATGGCTCGTTCACAATACTACGAACAAAAGAAGAATTGTAATCAAGAATTAAAAATTTGTTATTTCAAAACTCTGGATACTGATTACTTAATGAAATATTTATCTTATGATGAAACTGATTGAAAACTATTGCTTTGGATGTTATTAAATATTGTAACAAACATAAATATAAAAATATAAAAACTTACCTGTCTTTTTTGTTCTTGTGTTTCTGTGTAGGTTTTATTTCTTTCTTCTTTCAAAAGATGATTGCGCTACATAAATTAATGTTAAGAAAGATGATTGTGCTTTATAAAATAATGCTAAGATTGTTAGTGTTTTGATTTTTTTAAATACCAAGCACTGACAGTCTTAACGATATTTCATATGCATGAGAAGGTGGGGTGGAGGAGGTATGGATTTTCGCATATCGGGTACATATATAAGCAGCGTGCACCTTCCCATCAGGTACATATATAAGCAACATGCACACATCCTGAAAGTAGAAGAACAAGAAAAAAATCGTTTAAATTAAATGAATCATCTGTTACTATCGTCATAAGTATTATTAAAAACACTTTAAAAATATGTGCGTTTTGAAAAAGTGTCCTTATTGCGATTATCGAGTACTTTGCGAATGTCAAAACTCGCAATCTTGTTATGTAGTCGTTAAGAGTATAGTTTGTTCCCGATGTAATTCAGAGAAAACAAGATAATTGTTTTGAGTTATTTTTTAGTTTATAAAATATGTTGAAGCTTAAGCATCCAAGTAGTCTAATCGTGGTTGGTCCTTCTCAAGTAGGAAAAACTAGTCTTGTTCGCCGTCTCATCAAAAGAAACATATATGAAAAAAAAATTAAAAACATTGTTTGGTGTTATTTGTATTCTGCTCCTTGGTTTTTGGAAGAAAAACATATCAAATTTGTTTCCGGCTTGCCACAGGACTATGAGGGGGTTGATTTGATCATACTTGATGATCAGATGCATCATTTAAATAATAAAATTTCTGATTTATTCACTGCTGCTTCTCATCATCGTAATGTAAGCGTAATTTTAATATTGCAAAATTTATTTCCACGACTAAAAGTTATGCGCGACATAAGTTTGAACGCTCATTATATTATTTTGTTTAAAAATTCAAGAGATATGAGTCAAGTTAATTGTTTAGGACGACAACTGTATCCTCAAAAGTCAAAATTTTTTTTGGATGCATATATAAAAGCCACTGATTTAGCACATACCTATTTATTTATCGATTTGCATCCATCAACGAAAGAAGAGTTTCGTCTGAGGGATAGTTTGATTCCGAACGAAAAAGGATATTATTGCTTTTTTCATCCTATCTAATGAAGAAATTAAAAAAGAATCTCCCCTTTTTAAACTTGTTAGCGCATTCATCACGAGAGCAAAAAAAAGCTTTACTGCGAACCGCTAGCAAACCTCAAATTATCTGTTTGTGTGAAATTTGTTTGAATATATTAGGAGGAAACATACCCGTTAATGTAAAGAAGCTGAAAAAATATAAGAACGTGTTAAGAAAACTAACTCAAAAGAGTATACCATTTAAATCTAAAAAAAAAATTTTAGTAAATCAAGTGGGAGGGTTCTTACCACTCATTCTTCCAGCACTTGCTTCTGCAGTCGCAGGTATGGTTGGCAGAGCAATAGGAAACAGAATTTGAAAAAACTTTTAAAAACAAAACAAGTGTTATGGCGAAAAAAATGGCATGGATTCCTGAAGAGTTAATAAATTCTCATAATATTCCAAGAACTGAAGATAGGTTGGAAGATGACATCACGAATTTGTTGGATCGAAATAAGTTACCAGATGATATGAAAGCCCGTTTGCTTGGTCAAATGGTATCGAGATATCAAAAAGTGATTCACACACCTCCGGAACCACTTCGTGTTAAAGTAGTAGACGATGCAGCAAAAGGAAATGACATAAGTGAGGAAAATGAAAGTTTAGTCACATCTCATCATGATGATTATGTTGATTTAAATTTGAAAAATATCATTAAATCTGTCCCAAAAAAGTACGCGAAATTTGTTCCGCTTATTGCTGAAAAACTAAAAACTAGACATTACTCTTGGAACGATGAAGGTAATTTTATGGTTGGAGAGTCTAAGGTAAAAAATTCGCAAATTGTGGACTATTTTGTGTATGCGATGAGTAATGCGAAACGAAACGTAGAACCAAAAAATTTTTATACATTCTTAAAAGCGATTCAAGAAATAAACATCCCTCACAGTTGGATTGGGAATACAAAACTTATCCCTCAAATTCAACGATTGGCGAAGCACGACGATGTTGCTGATGATATGTTACTGAATACAAAAGAGCCTAAACATAAGAGATCAGAGTCATATGAGAGAATCAAGTCACCTAAACATAAGAGATCAAAGTCATATGAAGAAATTAAATCACCATGGATAAACTACTAAGAAAAAATTATTACGATATAAAACATCCCGGTTCATTCGGTGGTGTTTCAAAACTCGCGAAAACCAGTGGTGTTCCATATAAAAAGGCAAAAGAGTTTTTATTGAAACAAGATGTTTATACACTTCATAAACCTATAAGAATTAACTTTCCTCGTAGGAAAGTTTTATCTTTTGGTATGGGAGAACTTATGCAGTGTGATTTGATCGACTTATCAAAATACGCAAAGCAAAATAATAATTACAAATACTTGCTAACAGCAATCGATGTGTTTTCGAAACGTTTATTTGCAATACCAATTAAAAAAAAAAATTCCGAAGAAGTTCTGAGAGCATTTAAAAAATTGTTGAAGGAATCCAAACATGTAGTGAATTTACAAACTGACGAGGGAAAAGAATTTTACAACTCCAAAGTTCAAGCATTTTTCAAAAAAAATAAAATTCATCATTATTCGTCACATAGTGAACATCATGCCTCTGTCATAGAAAGAGCAAACAGAACAATAAAAAACAAGTTATTTCGTATTTTTACGCACCGAAATTCCTATAAATACGTAGACATCTTGAAACCACTGTTGCAGAGTTATAATGACAGCATTCATCGCAGTACAGGCTATGCTCCGAACAAAGTCACCTCAGATTTAGAACCATTAATTTTTGAAAAACTGTATGGATATAAATATGAACCTAAATACAGATTTAATATCGGCGATCAAGTGAGGATTTCGAAATTGAAAAGAACTTTCCGTCGTGGATATTTACCTAACTGGACCGATGAAATATTCGTTATACATAAACGTTATGCTTCAAACCCACCAACTTATATCATAAAGGATTTAAAAAATGAACTAATAAAAGGACGTTTTTATGAACAGGAACTACAGAAAATTGTGAAAACCTCAGAAGATTTTTGGAAAATTGAAAAAGTGTTAAAGACAAAGGGAATCGGGAAAAACAAAGAATTGTTTGTAAAGTGGCAAGGATTTGACGATCGGTTTAATTCTTGGATAAAATCAACATGGATGAAACGACAAACGAATTTTATGTGACTTTACCGAGTAATTCAAGCATGCAATACTTTCCCGAAAATACACAAACATTTTTTCGAACCAAACTTTCTTCACCTTTACACCTTAACGGAGATTGGGATGTTGGGATTTCTGAAATATCAATTCCGCGCAATTGGTATACTATATTTGATCATAACAAATCATACACAGTAAAATATAAAAAACAGAGGAAGTTTACCGTGGATCATGTGAGATATGACATAGTGTTTTCTTATGATTCCGATCAAAATGATTTAGATTTTTTTCTAGGTATAAATGAACTCATTGAAAAAGCAATAGGAGGAAAGAATTTCATAAAATTTACACCGGTTTTAAGTCGTAACAAAACCATCATCGACATTGAAATATCTGAGGGGTATGAAATATTTATTGATCAGAAAGAAGGCGATAAGTTTTTATACATGTTACATTTACCAAGTGAAGATATCAGAATTACAAAATCTAAAAGGGTTCAATTTAGGCGATCTACTGAGAAAAATGTTAGTCAAAAATTAACAGTATTTAATAGAAATCCCAAACATCAGTCAGAAAAAGTAATTCCATTAAATTTTATTAAAGAACCAGAGAGTAAACTCCGTATTTCTCATAACGTATTTAATGTTATCAATGCAAATATAAATATACTCGATGTTGATAAATTTATAAAATTTGAGTATGAACCAATAAAAAATAACGTTAAACTTGAAATTTCAGAAAATGCCGAACTTCATGTTAGTCACGAAAAATGTCCATCGTTAATGCAAATGCTGAATGTTCAGAAAGATGTGATATTCACGAAAGGAATACATAATTTTTCTAATATAAACCCATTAATTCTGATACAATCAGACGAAATAATAAAATTAATAATTAAAGAATATTATGAAAAAATAGTAACAACAGATGTAGTTGAGAAATTAGATTTAAACGTGGGTATGTATGAAACCCCGCAGAGTCTTTTCGATGTATTTGAATACGTAATTCTACGTCAGTTACCAAATCTGAAAGTTCACTTAGAAGTTCCACCTCTTCATGAAATACATTTTAGTGAAGGATTAGCTGATATGTTAGGTTTCTCATCTGTTCATTTTCAAAGTGGATCCCATGTAAGTCAATATCCTTTAGAACTCGATGGTGGAATAACTGAAATATTTGTGTACTCTGATATAATTTCATCTCATCACGTAGGAGATACTTTTGCTCCTTTGCTTAGAGTTATACCGTGCATGACTGATAAAAAGGAACAGATTGTGAGACAGTACAATTTTCCGCTTTATTTTCCCTCGAGAAAAAAATACGTAGAAACAATCGAAATTTCTTTGCGTACCAGTTCTGGAAACAGAATTATTTGCAGTGGAGGAAAAACATTTGTTGTGCTATCTTTCAGACGCAGAAGAGTATAAATTTAAGTGATAGGGGTCATTGCAATCATTTCTAATGTCTTTGGGTACGAAGACAGTAACGATGTACCTAAGTACTAAAGACTGTGAAAATTATTATTGTTCACAAGTGGGTGGTGGTGAAAATTTTTTTCATGGTGTGAACCATCAAAGAGGATATGGGTTTTTTGGAGATTTAAAAAGATATATTACTCCTCTAGCTTTAAGAGCAACAAAATATTTGGGTAAAAAAATTGCTCATGCGGGACGTGGGGTGATATCCGATGTTTCCTCAGGCAAATCATTTAAAGATTCTGCACGTGCAAGATTTAGGGAAACTTCAAAACAAATAAAAGATGATATTTTTAAAAAAATACAACATGGCGAAGGTATAAAAAGAAAACGCAAGTCGAAAAAAAATCATTCATCAGCAAAACGGTGTAAAAATCTAAATAGAGACATATTTTCATCATGTCAAAAAATTTGATCTGTCTCAAGTCTGAATTAGACTTGTTTCAAGATGTTCCGATGCAGTTAGGAATTGATTCATCAACGTTTGTTGAAATCCATCCAATTGCTTCGTTGACAGAACATTCTCCGATTGAATTTTTGATCAGTAGCAGCGGAAATCAGTATGTGGATATCTCTCATACGTTACTACATTTGCAATTACAAGTTTTAAAAGCTGATGACACATTACTTACAGATACTGAAAAACTTAAAGTTGCTCCTATAAATTACTTATTAAACACTATATTTTCAGAATGTGGTGTATTTTTAAATGACAAACAAGTTTCGACTCAGGTAAATTACGCATACCGTTCATATCTTGAAAGTTTGTTGTTTTATTCAAAAAATGCTCATGATAGTTTACTGACTACATCATTTTTTCATAAAGATACTGCTAATCATCATGATTCCATAACAGCTGATAATGTAGGTTTTAAAAAAAGATCTGAACTGAGTAATCTTAGTAAAGTAATTGATTTGATTGGACCAATTCATTTTGATTTAGCAAATCAACCGAAACTTTTAATTCATGGAGTTTCAGTCAGAATAAAATTGGAGCGAAACAAAAATAGTTTTTGTTTAATGTCTGCAACTAATGGTTTCAAAATAAACATTCTTTCTGCAAGTCTATATGTACGAAAAGTAAACATCGCACCTTCTATTATTGTTGCCCATGAAAAAGCTTTGGAAAAAGGAGTAATAAAAATGCCAATAAGAAGAGTAGAAATTAAATCTTTTTCTCTTTCGGCTGGGATTGCTTCCGAACATATCGCAAATGCTTTTCTTGGACAATTACCAAACCGATTGATAATGGGGTTAGTTTCAAATGAGGCATATAATGGAGCATATTCGAAGAATCCATTTAAATTTCATCATTTTGACTTATCATATTTAGCTGTGCTTAATGGTTCTCAAACTATTCCTTTCAAACCACTACAACCAAATTTTCGGAAAGACCAATACAGTCGATGTTACATGAACTTGTTTACCGATTTAAATCGGTATCATAGCGCTCAAAACATAAATATAAATTATTCAGACTATAAGGGTGGTTTCTCCCTTTTTTCCTTCGATATGACTCCTGATTATGCAGGAAACGAGTCACATTCCAGTACAACACAATCTGGGAATTTAGCCATCGATCTAAAATTTTCTTTTCCTTTACCCAACACAGTCAGTTTGATTGTTTATGCTGAATTTCGAAATATTATTGAAATCGACAAATCACGATCGGTTATCATTGATTATTAAGGAAAATGGACACCGTACAGATATGTCGATTAGCATGCAGCGACGAAGTAATAAAATCTCAATTTGGTGGAGTTTTCCCGTCGGATTTTTTACCTAATACTAAATCCAATTTTAATTTTTTTATCATCAATTTGGATCCTAAACGTCTACCTGGTTCTCATTGGATTGCATTACATTTTAAAAATGAAATGGGAATATATTTTGATAGTTTCGGAAGAAGACCGAAGAATAAAAATATTTTAAATTTCATGCGAAAACATTGCAAAAAAATGATGTATAATAAAATATGTTTTCAAGATAAGCTAACAATGACGTGCGGGCATTTTTGTCTTTATTTTTTGTACCATTCCGCTCGAAATATGACGATTCAACTAAACAAAAATGATCCATCTTTAAATGAACAAATGATTCGAAGCTTTATTCGAAAAAAATTTCGATACAAAAATTGTTGTCGTCATTCTTATTGGATTTCTCAAACATGTCGGTCGTTTAAAAACATGCTCACAGTTTCATAAACTGTTAATCAGAAATGCAGAAGATGGAGAGAGCGGAACGATTCGGATGGTATTCTACTGTGTTGACGGCTGAAAATGATATTTTGTTCTTCAAAGAATATTTATACTATGATATAAAAGTTTGTGTACTAGAAGCAAATGAATATTTAGGTGAACAAGAAAATGTTCATGTGAATTATTTTAAAGTACTTAATAAAGAAGATTGTGCAAGTCTACTCTCTTACAAAGTAGAGAGTTCAACTCCAACACTTGGTTTTGGGATATTGCTTCGCAAAAAATGTAATGATTGTTGTTTTTCTTTATCTTATCTAGATAAAACTCTGTTTTTAAACTTTTTAGATATTTTATTGTATGCAAAAAATGTTTACAAAGAATATGAAACATTATATCTAGACTATGAAGTCAAAATCTGTTATTTTCGTTTATTACATGCTAAAGAATTGTTACATGAATTACACCAATGAATGTAAAACTAATAAATATATATATGTTTTTAAAAAAAAGACTGTTTGTTTTTTCGTTATTTTGTGTGTGGAAAAAGCAATTTAGTTTGAGAGCAATAGAAAAAAAAATTATTATCAAGTGTATGAAAAAGACAATTCAGTTTGAGAGCAATAGAAAAAAAATTATTATCAAGTGCATGAATAAGACAATTCAGTTTGAAAGCAATAGAAAAATAACTTACCGTGTTTTCAGAACTCTCTAATACACCTCCCAAGTTGTTTTTTTGACAGTATTTAGTCCCCGAACTATGTTGCATGTTTAACGTATATATAAAAAAAACATTCAACATAGTCCAAGGAATAATACTTATCATTATCAAATGATTTTTTCTCTTTTCCTTCTGATGAGCATCTGCTTTATTATTGTGTAGTTCATTTATCTCAGTAGCGTACAAACTCGTCTTCTTCATTCAACAGAATTGCAATTTAAAAAAATAGAAAAAAAAAACTTACTTTAAGCAGTTCAAGATGTTTTATGACACTATAACTTCAACAGAGCAGCTAATGTAAAAAGAGTGTACTTTTTCCATTGTTGTCGCTGACAGTAAATGCTTGAAAAAGCAAGGATTTCCAGAGTTGTGTTGCATGGCTAGTCATTATCGGTCATACAACACAACTCAAGAAAACCTTACTTTCATCTGTTTTTCTTTCTTCTCCTCGGAAGTGTACAAATCCGTCTTCTTCATTCAACAGAATTGCAATTTTGAAAACAATAGAAAAAATAACTTACTTTAAGCAGTTTTAGATGTTTTATGACACTATAACTTCAACAGAGCAGCTAATGTAAAAACGTTACATTAATAATGGTTGTTTTTCGACTGCACTCGACTGCCTCTCTCTTTTGAATCAACCGATCTTAAATATTCTGCTCACGCACCGCAACTTTCAGGTCGATTCAGTTTGAGAGCAATAGAAAAATAACTTACCGTGATTTCCTTCTTTTGAGCATCTGCTTCATTATTGAAAAGTTCATTCTTCTCAGTAGTATACATTTAACCGAGTTCCACTTCGTCCCCCCACTGCCGAAATGCTTTTCCCTTCTTCTCTCTTGGATAACTTTCAAAGAAAATAAAAAGTAAAAACTCACTTGATTGCACTCAACCGTCTCTCTTGAATCAACCGATCTTAAATATTCTGCTCACGCACCACAACTTTCAGATCGTGTTCTTTTCATCTGTATTCATGCTTGGTTGCATCTTCTTGCGTGTATATGATTCCGGCCTACGGTGGTTTCAAAGAGGTTTTTCATTTTTAAAAATAGAAAAAAATCTCTCAAAAACCACTGCAGGCCCCTTGTAGGGGGGCCCCGCCTTTTTTATTTTACATTCTACAGTAATATTTTTAAAAAAAAAATGTTTCAGATAAAATACATACAAACACAGATACATTAAAAATAAAATACACATTAAAATACATACATTTTACATCATTCAATTAATTTTCTGCTGTCCAACCACCGAAACATATGTCAATCATTTCTTTTGTCGTCATATATGGATCTCTTTTTATAGTTTTCAATAAGTCAGGAGAAAAATGTTTTCGATTTATATTTATTTTTCTGGTGTGGTTGTATTTCGAATTGGTGTCTTTCACTTGATCTATAAAAGAGACCTCGATTATTTTGTTTCTTTACTTAGAATTTTTAAAGTGACCATATGATCTTAAATCGATGCCATTATCTAATACGAATTTTTTATCATAAAATGCTGATAAACCTACTTTATTTTGTATGATTGTAAAAAGTTCGTGTTTTTTAGAAATAAGAGAATTTTGAGATAATCGGTCGAAATTTTGCTCAAATAAAACTCTTTTATAATCTTCAAAATGAATAGTTTTTTTTAAACAGCATGTTTTTATACCTTTAGCTCGTTTTTTTGACGTATCCTCGTATTTAAAGGCATACATTTTTGATTTCAATCCGACGAATTCTTGTATGGGAGAACAAATTTCATTTTTCAAAACAGCCTAGTTTCCCCTTATTTGTTTCATTAAAACAAAAAATGATCCTTGCTAAAATTTGAACAATCTAAAATTTTTGAAAAATATGGATCAAGCATATCACGGTAATAATCATTTGTGGATACATGTAAAAAAAGGGAATCTGTATCCGAATAAAGGAGACGACATTTTTGCCCATAAAATTTCTTAAAGTAATCAAAAAAAAGATGGTAAACTCGTAATTTTGCCAAATCCAAAACACAGAAGCCAATAAACAAAGGCTTGTCCAAACGGAGAGTTTTTTTCCGCATTTTAAATAAGACTAAATTATCATTAACTATTTCAAAATAATCCAGAAGTGGGCTAGCCATGTTAGCTCGACAAGTAGCTTCTGTTACTGATGCCTTCACATTGATTCGCTTTCGTACATTTTGACAAGTTTTCCCGTAAAATGCGTTGTTCATTGTTTTAAAAAAATAATTTTTCGCAATCCGATTTAGCCTGTTGACGTTTCTCATTATTAAAATTTACGTATCTTTCTAACCACTTCATCTGTCTGAATGATAAAATTCTATGAATTTTTTTTAATACAATACCATGTTCCAAATAAAATTTTAAATTCATATAATGAACTACATAATTATTTTTATCAAAAAAAATTAGGAGTTAGTTTTCTTGTTGGAAATATATGTTTTAAATTAAATTTTTCGCATAATTCTTTTGCGTAGGGAGACAACATGTCAAATGTGATATCTATATGACTAGGAGCCATAGGTAAACAATCATGAATTTCATGAACATTATGGGGGTATGTCAGCGAACATTCAATAAAAAAACCCAATTTCATCATCAAAAGATTTTTCTGTTATATCAAAATTTTCAACTTCTGTTTGTGTTAACCAATAAAATTCACCTACTGGCATCGGCTGACTCATTACATATCCATATAAATTGTTCACATCTAATGCAACTATATAGCTGTGAGGTTTATCTGCATTATACGTCTCTGGGATGTATGGGTTGTTAGCAATTGCATATCGCTTAGATAAAATATTAACCCCTCCTCGCATCTGATTTTCAAACCAAATGTAATCATTAACGTTGCCTAACAATTTTATCTCGACTTTACTTAATTTTAACCCAGCATGCCACGTCAAGTCCGCACTGCTGATAAATCTCAGGGGGTCGAGATTGTATGACTCCATTGACATTTTTCTAAATTTTAAAAAATTTTCACACAAAAGAACGACATCGTTATTTTGATAGATCTCAAGATAATCACTGAAATTTTTGCAGTTAAATTTATTAAATACATTTTGTGCATGTAAATAGTCTTCCGCATCAATTTCCTCCCCAGTTAGTGTGTTAAAAAAAGCCTTCATGGGTGGTAGACAAGTATCATTCAATTTTTCAACACGATCAAAATAAGAATATGGAAAAACGCCTTTTCGTTTCAAAAGTTCCCTATGAGCATGCTTTTTAAAAAAATCATTAAAAATTTTAAACTCATGACCAGATTGTTTTAAATTTTCTGTTAAAGCATCCAATGAGGCATTCATAAACAAATAACTATCGATGAATTTAATATTGTCTAACGTTAGAACTGTAATTTTCTCCATATTCATGGGGATAATCGTAATATCTTTTATAAGATCTTTAGGCAAATATTTCAAAATTAAATGCGTATCATAGTTCCTAGAATTATGAATTACTACAGGAATAAAATTTTGTATTCGATAATTCAAATTACAACTTACGTGAGCAATTCCAAGAATATTATTCACATTTCTTCTACTATGATGGTCGTGATTTCTCACACGTATCTCACCGGGTTTAAACTTTTTATCACATAAATGACATTTTTCCCAATTTAGAATTTTAGTTCCATCATCAATCATAGGTCTGTTAAAATGTAATTTCTTTAGAAGAATATTTGTGATGTATTTTAATGTTGCAATAAATTGTTCAATACAATTTAAACCACAATAATATTCATGAAATATTACTTCATCTTGTGAATTGGTAGCTAACAAAGCATAACTTATAGGCTTATGACTCTCTATGTGAGCAGTAAAACTCTCTTCACTGCTCGGTAACGCACCGGATATTTTTTCAGTAATACATTCAAAGTCAGCAAAAATACAGAACGGGTGATACAACATTTTTGATACATCAGAAAATTTTAAGTTCAAATCAGTAGGCATAGAAATTTTTTGAGCATTTTTAATATTCAAACACAAATTTTTGTGTAAATTAAATGTTTCCTTTCGATAAAAACCTATCATGCATGATTTACAATAAAAATTTTTACGATCCTTACCTCTCATTAATGCGTTGAAATTTTTAATCAAAAAAAAGTGATTTTTATAAAACAGTAAATCTACATTTCTTTTAAATTTTGAATCTTTATTTATTTTTAGTGGAAATATTTCCAATTTTTTATCATCATCCTCAATAGTAAGTACGTTGATTCCTATATTATTTAATAATTCAAACTTCGGAATGTCATTTATTTGAATAGGGAAAGAAATACCTTTTAGTTTTAAAGTCTTTAAATACTTTTTATAGTGGGAAATTCTTTGAGGGTTTATGTCTTGAGGGTACAGTTTAGCTAATACGGCATATAAAAAGCATTTGTTATCACTACATTTAATATTAATTAAACACTTTTTATTTCTTAACTTTGGAGGTAAATTTATATTTGAGCAACCACCCCTTGGGGGGGTTATATCTACCGATGTGGACATCAATGTATTCAACTTGTTTAATAACCCATCCAGACCCATTTCTTAAAAAATTTTCAATTTTTTCTATTATAGTAATAAAGCATTCATCAATAGCGGTATTTATTTGTCCTGTGAAAATAATCCTTTTTATGCTACTACAAAAATAAAAGTTATTCGTCACTTCTTTGTTTTCCACTATTTTGCTAAATATAATATTAAAGCAAATAAAAAATCGTAATCTCAAAATATTAGAAACATTTAATAAATCAAAAATTTTTGTTTTACTTATTTCATACACACGATATATATCAAGCTCATGAATTTGAGAACGAAATGAGCGTACATACCCGCGAAATGCTCTATCTTGTAAAATAAATTCCACCATTGTTATTACTAAATGCAAAAGTCCATAGCTGCGACAAACAAAAACATTAATTTGAAGAATGCAAAAACATTTTCTATTTCCCCCTCCTTTCCATTTTAAGTTACTTTAACTCATTTTTAAAAAATTCCCCCCCCAAGAATATTCAATTTGTTTTAAACTCGTATCCCGTTTTCTCTTGCGTATCCCTTAACCATCTCTAATGCTTTCAGGACAATATTTAATTGATTTAACTCAATATTAAATCTATTTTTCACTCCACCAAGATCATTGTGTCGAGAAAATCCAAAGTAAAACACATTTCTGTATTCCTTCAATTCGACAGAAGTTTTGTTACCGAGGTTAATGCTGAAAGGTTTCAGCTTTGCATCTCTTTCTTCCAGTTCATTGCTCAGGTCAAAATCAAAATTAGGTTTTTTCACTTCAATAATTTCCACATCCTTTCGTGCGTCCGATCCTTTTGTTTCGGTGTGAGCTTTTAAATAAAAAAAAATAACACTAATTTACAAAAAAAAAAAAAACCGAAAAACATATTTTAAAATCATTAACTGTTTAATAGTTTGAAAAACAAAAATTCTAAATTTTGTATTACCTACAACAATCCTATCTCCTACTTCAGCACTCGGTTTACGTTTTTCTTCAATTTGCTGATATCCCTCATCTTCATAATCAATTGATTCTTGATTTCGTTTCCTTTTTTTTAGCACGGGAAATACATGGGCATATGCTTTTAAAAAAAAAAAAAAAATTAGAATAGATTTTTGTTATGAAAAAAAAAATCTCCTATTTACATACAGAAATAAAACACTTAGACTCACGTGATGATGATGTACTCGCTTCAAACCGTTGACTGGGTTCCCAATCTTCTTCATCCTGTAGTCGGTCGATGGATCGTTTTACTAAAAGAAAATATCTATGCTTTTAAATGTCATAGAAATAAATACAAGTTTTAAAAAAATCTCCCACTTAGAAGAAAAAACATAAAATTATTTAAAAACTTTACGAACGAGTATTGGAGTTCATCGTAACTTAAGAACTTGGCTGTTTGGTGCCGAGGAGAGAGGGAGGTTGTAGCTATCGAAATACGCGTTCCACGGGTTTTTATACAATTCACCAAGACCTTCAAAAGAATACATTAACCTCAATCCACTTACATTATAATTATTTTTCATTATTTACATCCTCTTAACCATTTTTGAAATTCAACAAGCAACTCTTCTCTAATCTATTATTATTTAAATCCTACCCCCTCCAAAAAAGAAAATGACTAAGCCGATAATGGAAACATTTTAGAAGCATTTATAATCTTTAACCATAGCTAAAGCATTACTTTCTATCATATACCAACTCTTTCTCACATATTAATTAGAAAAAAAAAATCCTACTTATGATGGAAATTTTCTTTGCAGTAATCTCACTAAAACCCTTTTATACATCTATTTTTGTAGACATTTTCCTGTCCTTCGTCATCACTACCCAACCTAATCAGCCTTTTGAGTAAAATTATCATATGCGAGAGTCGTTAAACCACATCCATTTCTTTATTGCTTCAATGATTTTCCAATATCACAGTTAAATGTTAAAACTTAATTTGCATTATTGTGTCCGCTTTTCTTTACTTTATCCCCCCCCCCTATCCCTATATCTGATGAACGCTAAATGCTCGAAAACTGAACTGAACCGTAAAAACTTAAACAGAACGAGATGAAGAGACAATATCTTCAACGCTCAACAAACCATGCATATAATAAAATCACGGTTCTTGGATGCATCAAGTCAACTGAGGTCATCCATACCGGAAATGAATTGGAGCCGATACGAGGTAATTGGAAATTTCCTGTTTCAGTAATCAGCACACATATACTACTATTATCGAAAGAAGATGATACTTCTTTGCCTTTCTTGGCTAGCGCTTATTTTTTTTTCCATTTGTAGCTGAGTTATTTCTTTCGAATTCCCGAATCGGTTCATTTAAAATTTTTCTGTTTCGATTTTTCTAATTTCTGAGTTACGATTTAATTGTGTCATGTTTTGCAAATCATCAACAAAATTCTCACGGATATATGGTGGTAGTTTTCTTTTCAGAGTATTGACCATTATTTCTTTTCACTTATCGAATTCTGTAATCTTACTACCATTTTATTCCACTAATGATAAAAATTAAA